>NC_057796.1:296912353-296976068 GCF_018294505.1 Triticum aestivum
GGGGGGGGGAATTGGGATACATACGCATTTGTCTGAAATGTGAGGGGGAGTTACAGTTCTACCCCTACCTTTAGGCTTCTCGGCTTGGGTCTGTGTACTGAGGGTCGGGGATAGTAGAGTAACTTTGCTTCTCCCCAAATAGTGGGCGGGAGCGATTCCGGGCGAGGAGGGCGTGTTTTGAAATATAGTGGGCGCGAGCGATTTCGGGCGAGGAGAGCGTGTTTTGAAAAAGTGGGCACGAGCTATTTTGGGCGAGGAGAGCATGTTTTGCCGACCATGGTTCATGAATTATTCAGCACATGTCATTTCGGCCGAGGAGAAGGCGCGCTTGGATGAAGTTACGAACCTACCCTCGATGCACAACGGGCCAATTAATGTGTCTCCCACATAGGACGGTAATTTCGCTCTCCCATTTATTTGCTCGGGCGAATTCCACCGAGCAGAGGATGTTTAACGGTTCGTTCAAAATTTGGGAGAACGAGCATCCACGTCCACCTTACCAAGTCGATTCGAATCAAATTTAGAAATATTAGCTTGCCACTTCTTTTTTAGATGGAGAGATGATGCTCGGGAGTAATGTGTTTTTACATGCTCGTTGCTAGCGATTTACTATATGAAAAATAGTTGACCCACTCAAAAACGAGAATCAAACCCAAAATGAAATATCTCGATTCAATGAAATAGCTCGTTAACCAGGTCAAAATAGTGAACTAAATCCAAAATTGAACACCTCAATCGAATAACATGTTGTACAGTATTATAGTACTCCATGAACATGTTGAAAGTCAAATGAATGAACTTGTTTGATATACGCATATATCCGTTCATGTGTGGATTGCAGACAACATGTTCTCCAATTTAAATATTTGAATGCAAGTTTATATCGAAACATGGTTTATATCAGTCTTTGATGCATAAAACGCGACACCCCCCTCTCCCGGCCTCCTGCTCTCTCTCTCGCCGACAATCTTCAATTATGTCGCACGCATCCAACACACAAACCTTGTTGGTCCTCTCTCTTTCTCTCCATCTCTCTCTCTCTCTCTCTCTCTGTGTGTATGTGCGTGGGGGGGGGGGTCTTTCTAGTTCGCATGCATATATACTCCATCTATAGGTCTCTCTCGCACACTATGTATGATTCTCTAGTCCAAGCTAGATATCTTGGGTGCACTCATCGTACGCACACAAATTCCTTGCCTCGTTGCCCGTAACTCTCTCACCCACCACTCTGTCGTCTCAGAGCTCTTCCCCCTCTCTCTCAAACTCTCCATCTACCTGGGTCACACATACACATGCATATCTCACTCGCACTCGATAGGCCCATCTAAAACTCTATCTCTCTCCCTCGTTCTCTCTCCATCTCACACGCACACACACACAATCTCATGCCTAGCTAGCCAAGTATGATGGTCTCTCACTCAATTGTAGGCACACGCAGTCCCCCCTATATGTATATGACTAGCTAATCTTAGTCTCCATCACAAACATGTGCATGGTCTATCTCGATTTCTCTCGGGGCATCTTTCTATCGCGCACGCACCTCCCTCGATCTCCCACCCATATAGTCCCCACACGATCTTGAGGGGGTCTCTCTATCACAAACACACCCTCTCGCCCTCCCCATGTGTCCATGTTCTCCATGTGTCCCTCTCGACCTTTGTTCCTTGTTGGCCAGACCTCTATTGGACATGTGCTATAGGGGTGTCTCTCTCCGTTGCAAACAATCACACACTAGCTATCTTCATGTATCTCCTCACCTCGCTTTTCTATCTCGGAGATGCATGCATGATATGTTCGCCTAAGAAACGAAAAAACACACACTCTCTCTAATTTATCGTTTGTTGTCACTTTCTCTTTCACACACATACTCTTTTTGCACACTTACTCATTCTCCTCCACACGCACTTGATCCCTCTCGACTTAGGCACTCTCCTCGGTCCATAGCATATTGATTTACTGAAAATTCAAACATCACAAAGTTTGACCATGTACGTGGAGAAAAACAATTACATCTGGAACGGCAAACATATACCATTAGATTCACCATGAGATGTAGTTTCGTATGATGTATCTTTGGTATTGAAGATATAAATAACATTTGTGTAAATCTGATCAAAGTTTCCAAAGTTTGACTTCAAAAAAAATTACATGCACTGCATTATAGAGCGGATGGAATATCTCTTTCCCCCTCTCAGCTATCTGATGCACCACTCAGCCTTATCGGGGCTCCTAAATCTCTCTCAAACTTTATATCTCCCTGGTTCACACATACACATGTCTCGCTCGCGCTATACATATAGACCCATCCAACACTCTCCGCTCTTGTTCTCTCTCTATGTGACACGCACCCCCTAGTAAGTACCATAATCCCTCACTCCATCATAGGCGCAAGCACCCCCCCTAAGTATGATTATCTCTCACTAGCCATCAGGAACACACGTATTGTCTCCTTCCATCCATACGTCTATCTCAATATCTCTCGGGGTATCTTCTATCGCGCACACACCTTGTCACTCGATCTCCCACCCATGTAGTAGTCCCATCACGATCTCCAGGGGATCTCTCTATGACAAACATACACTCTCTCCTCCCCATGTCTGCATTTTCTCCGTACGTCTCTCTCGACCTCTCTCCCTTGTTTGTCAGACCCCTCTTGGCCACGTGCTAGGGGTCTTGCTCTCTCGGTTGCAAACAACCACACACTATCTCCTCACCTTGCTTCCGTTGTCGAAGATGCATCTGTGATATGTTTGCGTAAGACACACACATTTTTTCTCGACTTTTATTGAGTGTTGTCCATGTCTCTTTCTCACACGCACACACACTTTTTTCACTCACTCTTTCTATTTCTCTCTCTCTCTCTCTAGTTAGGGACTATCTCACGTCCATAAGCATATGGATGTTTTGAAAAGTCCAACCTCAGAAAATTTTGACCAGGTATATGTGGAGAAAAACATTTACATCTGGAAAGATCATTAGATTCATCACAACATGTACTTACTTCATACTATCATTTATCTTTGGTATTGTAGATATAAGTAATTTCTTTATAAACTTGGTCAAAGTTTCAAAATTTTGACTTTAAAAAAAATGTTGGAACTACATTATCGAACGGAGGGAGTAGCTCTTTCTCTCTCTCTCTCTCTCTCTCTCTCTCTCTGTTATCTCTCACGGGCCTCCCCTCTCACACGAACACTCTATACCGACGGATTATACACTCACTGTGTCAGTGTATAGCTTCGTATATTGTTTAGTTGACCGGTCAACCAGTCCACATGCTGCCTTGTCAGCTCGTGTTCTGTATCTTCGTGTGATGGCCCATGTGGCAGTGGGTGAAAATAAGTAAACTAGAGGCCCATGTGACACGCGGTGAAGTAAACAAAGTTGAAACCACTCGGGGTAGCACCCCGCACGCTAGTAAATTGAGGGCGCATTGAGGACACACTTCTTCCGCGTGGAGGACGCACTCGCGCACAATTCACCACTGCGCGGCGGCATGCACAAAAGGACGCACTCGCGCACACCCAGCACACAACACACACCAGCACACGTGTACACCGGCATCGCCGCCGGTTGAGATGGACGGCGAGGCAGCCAACAAGCGAAGGCGGCTCGAGCCAAAACCGCATCCGGCGAGCCTAGACTTCATCAGCAGCCTCCCCGACGACATGCTGCTCGTCATCATCGGCCTCCTCCCCACCAAATCTGCCGTGCGGACTGCCCTACTCTCCCGGCGGTGGCGCCCCCGCTGGCGCTGCGTCCCCCTCAACCTCACCGTCGACAGCTGCCTCTGTGACGGGGATTGCAAATGCATGGCCGCAGTCTCCAAGATCCTTTCATCACACCCTGGGCCATCCAGACGCCTTGACATCCGCATGTTCAGTACCAACTGCAAGGTCCAACCCAAGTTCGACGAGTGGTTCTTATCCCCCACCCTAGATCAGCTCGAGGAGCTCAGCTTTGAAGCTGGACAATGTCGCTCTCTGCCGCCGTCCGCGCTCCGCCTCGCACCAACGCTGCGCCGCGCCAGCTTCAGCTCCTGCTATCTTCCCCAGATTAATGCCGCGCCCGCCCTTCTTCTCCTCAACTCAAGCAGCTCGACCTCTTCGACGTTGTCATCTCGAAGAAGGCTATGGAGCACCTGCTCCGCAGCTGTACTACGCTCGAGTACCTTCGTCTTGAGCAGATCCACGGGTTCATTAGCCTCCACATCGCCACGAGGAATCTCCGATGGATTTATGTGTCTTGGTGGCCCCGCAACAAGACATCAATTGGGAAGAGATCACTCCAGCTGTTCCACATTATGGTCATTGAGAATGCGCCTTTCCTTGAGAGATTGCTTGTATCGGATCTAGAAGGTCCAACAAAAATCAGGGTCATTGACGCGCCGAAATTGACAGCGTTGGTGCACTCGTCTGCCAAATTCTCCGAACTCTTTATTGGATCCGTAATCGTTCAGGTACAACACTCATCTTCTTCTCCGTATTCTTGAAATTCACATTTTTAAATTTCTTCTTGATGTATTTACGACCATCTTCTAGAAAATGATTCCCACAAGCTTGACCCAGTCTATGCGCACAGTGAAGATCTTGGCAATAAAATCTATCGGCCCCAATCTGGATCAAGTTGTTGGATTCCATACATGCTTTCCGTGCACGGAGAAGCTACTCATCGAGGTGAAACTTCTTTCCTATTAGTAAACGGTAATCACAACGTAGCTCAAATTTTTCGTAATTTTCCCAAATTACGATGACAAGTGTAGTGTTCAAAACTGCATCTACGCACTGCACCAAAAGAAATGTTTTTAGTGTTTTTTCTCACGTGATCACCTGCATCATTTTTTGTACTACTATAGTAGCCTAGGCTAGTCATAGTGGAAAGTAACTTAGACTACTCCAGTAACTCTATGGTTACCCTAAGAGCAAGTACTACCTCTGTCCTGGTTTACTCTTCCTATTTTGTAGTATGAAAATTTGACCATAGATTTAACTGACAAAATGTTAATGCATGTCACTAAGAACTATATCGTTGGATTCGTATTTGAACATAATTTCAAATGGTGTAATTTTTAGTGACATGCATTGGCATTTTCTTACATAAATATATGGTCAACATGTTATACTAAATAAGAGGTAGTACAAAAGTGGGCTATAACGGCCCTCCACTATGTAGGCCAAAACACGTGCCAAATTCACTTGTGATGCATTTGGCATCGATGCCCCTCCATTGCTCACCTAGTACCCCAATCTGGATCACCTATTTTGCTCCGGTGCCAAATTAACTCACGCAATGAAAAAACACTTGCGTGGGAGAGAGAGAGAGAACTGAGGCAATAAAAAAAACTTGTTTGGGAGAGTGAGAGGCTGGTGTAGTTGGTTTGATTGATTTGTTTATACATGTGGGTCTGTGTGCACAGCGGTGCCAACTCTCTCACATCGCGAGAGCGGTGCCAAAATCTTTTGATTTGACATCGATGCGTATTATGGCATCGGCCACATAGTGGAAGGCAACAAATGCCCAAGCTCTTCACGTACTCCTAGGTAAATGAGAGGAAAGAGAAAGAGAGAGAGTGAAAAAATATCACTAGCCAGCCAACCCTATCGTATGAGCGAATTATATTGGTACCTCTTGATGACATGGCAATCTTATACGGCCAGCTGCTCTAATATGTTCTCTTCTTTTGCAGATAAAAAAGACCTGAAAGTGAAAAATGTGCTGCACTATAACAATCTCATCGAATGCCTTGATCTCCATCTTACAGAAATTGATTTGATCGACTACCGAGGCAGCACAACTGAGATTAAATTGGCCAGGTTCTTTGTTCTGGAGGCAAGTGTGCTCAAGTTAATGAGGTTTGGCGTTCTCTAGCGCAGCAATGAATGGCGTGCTGATCACCGCAAGCGTCTAAGCCTAAATGACAAAGTCTCCGCAGAAGCTGAATTTGTTTTTGAAACATCAAGTGGCCAGAGACTCGAAAACTTATTTGCCCATTAGTGACTTGTCAGGGCGGTGGATTTTAGTTTGTACGATAATGCTACATCCACCTAAAGTAACGAAAGTTCTTACGTAAACTTCCTAGTAATTCCCTCTTCGTAGGTGCAGCATTACTCCTAACATTTGTAATATCAGTTTGAAACTTGTAACATTGCCGTGTCCTATTCCTGCGTTTTCAAAATCCTGCGAATCAAACAGGTCCTGAGTTGGTGATGATGTTGTGCCTGCCATCTTTCACCAATAGCTGTCGGATCTAGATCTGACGCATACAAACCAAACTTCTCCAGTTTTGCAAAAAGATGCCCGCACTTGTTCCCTATTTACAAACATCTCCTTGTCTCTCACAATCAGCATTATCTCCTCCCCACCACATCTAGAAGGCCATGGAAAAATATGGCGCGATGGCCGCTGCCGGTGCCGTCCACCCCGCAATCTTGGTGTTCCGTGCAATGCACGGGCATCTACGCATGGGAAATTATGTCGAACACGGCTAGTTGTAAGTAGTCTAGGTCTACAGCCATGATGATAGTGACTGCAGACGGTGAGGCTGACTATGGTATGCCGAACACGGAGCCTATACTCAGGTGTCATCTTCGGCGTAGGGTCTTGTCACTTCACTGTGAGGAGCAACACGTAATAATTTGACCAACGGGTAGTACAGTGCTACTACATTGGTAGTACTACTACTACAACAACTAGTACTAGCACCACCGTCTGGATTTAGTAGTACCACCACGTCCATCTGGATCTAGTATTTGACTAGCAATATCTAGTAATGCATGTCACAAAAATTGTACTACTCCCTCTGTAAATAAATACATGGTGTATTGTTTTATTCCTATCGGCGAGATAACTTAATGTCTTTTTGCTACTTAATAGGATTACATGCAATGAACTAACCACTGCATGTGATGTTTGGTAGTCTCAAGTCATTGAAAGCATGCACGGGCATAGAGGGGGACGCAGCTTCATTGACTTACTGCACCTGCCTTTGGGTGTATGACACGTGGGCCCAACGGGTGGCTGGCCAACCTGTCATACAGCCAAAGGCAGGTGCAGTAGAGGGGCGAGGAGTGGATGGCCAACACGCACGTGAATTCAACGCAGTCTGCACTTCTCAGATAAACGCTCCCGGCAGTCCAATCTACGAAATCCTACGCACCTACGCACCCAAGGGCAAGAGTGATCACTCCAGTCACAAGATCAGTTGACTAGAAGCTAGACCCATGGAGGCGATGAGCGCGAGCATCAGCTGGCTGTGCTAGATGGTCCACGACACCGGCCTGCGGCCCGGCACCAAGGAACGTCTCCAGGTAGTGCTTGAGGCCGCCAGGGCGAGGGGCCGCTTGGACGACAGCTTCGTCTCCTTGTTCGATGAGGTCCTCGTTGGCTTCCTCGACAAGTTCACCATCGTCAAGAAGCTCGCGGACGACCTTGACGTACGCCTCCAGCCCACGCGCCCAGGCTCTGCGATGCCTGCCACCCTCAACGGCCTCTATGGTGACAACCTCTTCGACGCACTGGTGGCCCTGCGACTGCCCGCCGTCGCACTGGAGAATGTCCACCTCGAGGTCGCGCTCGCCGCGCAGCGCCTGGCACAACAAGACACCATCGACATAATCACCCACGTCTATGCGCAAATCGTCCACAAGGACTACTACATGCAAAAGGAGGACGATAGGACGCTGGCCTTCTTGGACCGCAGGGCAACCTTGGACGGCATTGTTCAGAAGCACGTTGAGCTTGCCGCCAACGCCGCTGCTCCTCACACGTCGGTTGGTGACCCGGTGCACTAGGGCATGAGGATGTCGTTGATGGATCCGTATG
The DNA here is from genome assembly GCF_018294505.1 of Triticum aestivum. Taxonomy (NCBI): domain Eukaryota; kingdom Viridiplantae; phylum Streptophyta; class Magnoliopsida; order Poales; family Poaceae; genus Triticum; species Triticum aestivum. The sequence continues at coordinate 296,920,175 of NC_057796.1, forward strand.
TATCTTTATCTTTCCGTCAAATCCATGTAGTAGTATATGGTGCTACTAGTAATTATCTTACCTTTCGCATCAAATTCATAATTTTCCTACGTACTCCATGCATGAACCACGCCAGAACCAAACTTCTCATTACTCTAGGGAAAATCGTTATTTCTATCTATCGGTCGCGCCATGGAGTAGAACCAAATTTTACAAGTTACAAGTTCAAAAGGAAAAGCCTGCCATGTTCGCGTCGCACCCCCACACGGTTGGTCCGGCACGCCACTCAAGATGGAATGCGTGCTGTGTTGCATTTTCACTTACAAGTGGGACCGCAGTTGAGCAAACGGACTATCGGCAAACCCCCACCCCGCCCATCGCGCGATGGCTGAGAAAACATGAGGGAGAAGAGATGGTTGTAGCTAGCACGGACTCCAAGAAAATTGGTGTCGGATGGGACTAGTGTGGGTGGCGTGTGCCGTACTGCTAGACATGAATGCTAGTTATGGCCCATGCCACTCCACTATATCGTGGTGCCATGGGCCGCTTTTGGAGTTACTCAAGAGTAGTAAGATTCTATTTACAGTTTAACCCAAGATGCACATCACGTGGCTTCACCTACCACTCTATTTTCTTGCATGACACGACCTGGATGCTGGATGTCCCACGTGTCGGCAAAAGGAGGAAGAACTCGACCAAATCTTCGGTTGTTCTCTCGGATTAGACTAGTTGTGCTAACTTAAAATTTTATTGTGTAGAATGGATGCAAGTTTTGGTGTTGGGAAGAAGAGTACAACGATATATTGATAGAGCGCAATTTAGTAGATGTTCTAGCACTTTTAGCTAGAGGCTAGAGATGAGACTAGTGCACTTGTTGATAGAATAGAGGCTAGACACGTCTTCTTCTTTACACTCGAAGAAGAAAGAAGCACGCAAGATCGAGCCTCCGCAGATCAACAATGAATGCATCAAGAAGGCACTAATCCAACTTACAGGAGCAGTTATGGAAGTTGGATATCTTCTAAAATGTATTCTTGTGGTTCTTGTTTTCTTTGGTCTTGCTTTTCTAGTCAAAATTTTGGTGATGTATTTCCATGTACCAAAAAATCAATGATGAAAAAAAGATATGTGTTTGCAAAGAAAGATGTACGCGGCCGGGATGCGGTCGCACGTTCGGCGCACGACCACCGCAACCAAGAAATGGCCCGGACACGACCCCATTGCCCTACCCAAACGGACAGAATCCGGGCAAAACGGAGGTCCGTTTGGGGTCGTGCATTGGAGTTGGCCTTACAAGTGGGACCGCAGTTGAGGGAACCGACTATCGGCAAACCCCGACCTTGCCCGCCGCGCAATGGCTGAGTTAGAGAAACGACGAGGTTGAAGAGATTGATATAGCACGAACTCCAAGAAATATGGTGTCAGATGGAAGTCATGCTGGTGGCGTGTGCCGTACTCCTGGACGTGAATGCTTGTTCTGGCCCATGCCACCCTACTACTCCTACTACTACTCCTACTACTCCTATCGAGGATTCGAGGTGCTGGTTACGTACAGCGAACACATTAACATATGGCCCACCTCAAACTGTGGCCAAATTTCCTGGAGTGTGTGTTAGGTTAAGAAGTGTTCTTTGTGAGGATGGGTGGCTGGTCTCAATTTTAAACCTTGTTGTATTACGTACGTAGACGTAGAGATAGTGCAGCATGTGAAGCTAGTACAAATAGTGTACTATTGTTGATTGGCCTCATCCGATAACCTGTTGCAATGCACGTACAATTATTTATTCGGAAAATATTTTTTTGCCTCATCGCAGCACCCACTCAGAGAAGCGACTCGATAGCCATTCATAAATTTAGTAAGTTTATCACAGGCATATCATTTTATTACATACAACAGGTCATCAACCCACAACGACAACGAGGATACATTATAAATACGAAAGTTTTCATCACACAACAAATAACAAGCAATGAAATGAACTTCAACTCAACCAATCCTTGGCGTGGGAAACGCTTGCTTTGAACCACAAGCGATTCTCTGGGAAGAGCCAGCTAATGTCAATCTCGAGACCAACGCAGGACTGATCATCCTGGCTGAAGCGGCCTACTATATCACGACCATGGTAGGGAACCAACGCAATGTCCGACATATAGATACAGTTGCTTCTCATAAATGGTAGTAACGTTGTGTCAACAGCAGTTGGATCGCCTTTCACCATCATTGGATAGTTTTGTCCAAGGAAGAGCGAGTTTATTCCAAGACTATTAATACTGTACCAGGGAGAAGGTGTTGGCTCTAGCACACTAGTATCCATCCTGAATACCATGCAACGGGTGTTGGAATAGGTCCGGAGAGTGCGACCATGGGAGACAACACCTGCTCCCTCGGTAGTAACATCAGCAGTGGGCTGTATACAGACAAGAAGGGATGATCCATCGGAAGTTGCCAAGCGCCACTGAGTATATGGGCCCTCCTCGTTCTCATGCTCGTGATCATCACCATCTTCATCTCCCCCTTGGTTATAAAAATTTTCAAGTATAGGCGGTGGAATGTTCACAGGACCTTGGAAATACAAGAAGAAGGTTAATTAGTAGAGAAGGGAAACTTGCTAACTCGCATGCATGTGGATGAAACAATTATAATTACGGTGGAAGACAAACGTACTGAAACTACGAGGATCCCATGCAAAAACAGTGCCACGAGTGGTGGCAGCAAACACAAGACCCTCATATTCAATTGCATCACAGTACACATCTGTGTATAGAAACTGATTTTTGAGCAATATCCATCCAGTCGAACCACGAAGGACGACAACAAGCTTGTCGAAGATAGCAACAACTTGATAGTTCTTGTAATTCCAAGAGCGGTTGGGAACTTGAGAAATTGCTATCTTCTGTCACCATGATCATATTTGAACGTATGTAGATCATCTGTGTGCTCAACCTCAGGGCACCCGGAGATTTTTGGAAGTGGAATCCGCTGACGAGTGTACACATTCACAAGTTCCCGCTCGCAATTGTACCCAATATAAACAACCCAATCTCCATTTGCGCCTGCCCAAGCCTTGCCCTCAAGCGATGGCATCTGAACATCATACGTATCATTATCAAGCGGCATCAACTTGCACAAGGCGAGGCCTCCCTCGTCCCCGGGCCAGCCAGCAGGGTCACGACGAAGAACATAGGAGAGATCAAACCGCTCCTGGACCCTTGGGTTCCTTGTAATGATGTTATTAGTTGAGTCGAGAATGTTCTTGAACGAACCTGCCATGCTAGCCGAGGTGATGACGTCGCACCGATCAATGAGTTCCCCCACCACGTCATCTTTCAGACCGGGGCAAGAATAACGGGGTCGTTTCCAGCTTGTTCCCTCCATGGAGATTACGACCGAACAATGGCAGAAGGAAGGGTGAAGGCAAATGGAGGAGGGAGGAAGAGCGTGGGACAGCATTTCCAAATCGACAGGGAAAGGCGAAGAGTCGGTGGACGGTTGCCAGTTTGCCACGGTACACGAAGAGGCGCCCCGGCCTACACGTCCTTTTGGAAATTGTACAAAAGGACTCACCGTCTTCTCACTGACATGTTGGAATGGGACCACATGTCAACGAAACATGGCGTGTAATTTCTCGTGCAAAATGCGATCTGGCCGCGTTGGCCCGAGGTGCCGCATTACTTATCGACCTTTATTTTTTAACATACAATCTTAGTGGATAGCTCCTATGGTCATCACACGTGAGCGGATATATAGGTGGGCTAGGTGGGCAGGCGGCAACAATCTAAGTGCTTGTCGGGTGGTAGGTGCGACATATGCCAACGGGTGGCTTATCATTGTGGGTGCCAATAAGACGTCGCCGGTGCCTGGAAACGGGATGAGGCGAAGACATGCATGCCGGCGGATCTTACCCACGTTCGGGGCTCTCCGAGGAGATAACACCCCTAGTCCTGCTCTGCGGGGTCTCCGCATGATTACTAGATCAGGAAAAGTAGCTACAATCGCTCCTAGAGCTGTTGGGTTCAAGGGAGAAGAAGAACAAGGCTAGCTCTTGCTTCTCTCTCTCTATGGTGCGTGTGCTGTGCTCAGAAGCCAACCCTTTGCATGGGTGCCCCGGGGGGTTTATATAGGCCTACCCCCCGGGGGTACAATCGTAATCCGGCTGGGCACTGGTCCCAGCCGTCAGTGTCTACGCTCGCCGGCTTCTCCGCCGGCCGTTGGGGCCCGCCGACTGGTGGGTCCCGCCGGCTGCCGGCCTCTTGGTCGACAGGCCGGCCCCACTGCCTGGGGTCTTGTCGGCGGCTGCTTACTGTAGCCTCGCCCCTGATGACGAGGGCTTCGTCGAGGTAAGCGTGGCTACAGTGTGCCGCCTCAAGGGCTCTCACTGTAGCCTTACCTCGTCTTGTCTCCTTAATGTGGCACATGCTTCGAGGGAGGGGGTAGCCGGCTTCTGGGGGCCGGCTGCACCCTTGGCCGACCAGGGGAGGCCGGGCCGCCTTCGCTCCTCTCTCTGGCTGAAGGGGCCCGTCGCCCGTGGGCCGTACTGGCGTCCGTCGTGGGTGACGTCGAGGCCAGCATGGCTACAGTGCCGAGCCGGACGGGAGATGGCCGTCCCGTACGGCGTCCTGTGACCATGCCTGCCTCGGGCTTTGGGGGTAGTGGGCCGCACTGTGGCCATACCCCGTCTTGCCTCCGTTATGTGGCGTAGCTTTGGTGGTTGCGGTCTTGGCAGGCTTCTTGGAGTCGGCGTTCTTCATGGCCGGCTCTGGGGAGTCGGCATCCTCTTATGGCCGACTCCCTGGAGTCGGCCATCCCGTGGTTATCTTGGAGGGGAGGTTGCTGAGGCTGGGTCGTCTTCCGAGAGTCGGCTTCAGAGGTGGCCGGCCAGGGAAGGCGGCCCAATGCTCGAAATGCTTGAAGGCCCTAAGGCCTAATAATTTTTTGAAAGAGCCAGGGGCAGTCGGTTAGGCTACCCGTGGCCATTTACTCCGACAGTAGTCCCCGAAGCTGATTGGGCTTCGAGGTCAGGTAGGAGTCGAGAAGCTCGGTCAGCTTCCTATCTCAACAAGCCGGCAGCTGGGAGCCGGCCTTGGTTAGGCGCGCCGTCTTGGCCAAGAAGTCTGGAATCAGAGGGCAGGAACGCGCCAGCGCATGCTCCGGGCTGCGGGCCGGCCACTTGCCGTCCGCGGACCACGTGGCCAAAAAGCCTGCCAGCCCACGCGCGCGACGGGACGTCGCCACAAGGTGGGGGGCCCGCCACGTCCACGCCCGGGCCCAGGCGTGGATCCTTTGCAGCCCGAAACCGCCCACACGTCTTCCCGCGGCAGTTTCGGCACGCCTTTAGGTCGTAATAATCGCGGGGCGTGGGGGGAGTGGGTGCAGTTAATCCCACGTCTCGCCCCACGTCCGGCCTCCCCGGCTTCGCTTCGCGAAGCTATAAGTAGGGGGAAGGGGGTGAGCGGCAGGCTCTTGCACGCACCTCCTTGTTCCACCATCTTCTTCCTCCTGCCGTTTCTTGCAACTGCGCCTCGCCGCCGCGCTCTTCCACTATTCGTTCCTCCGCCGCCGCACTCGTTTTTGCCATGCTTCCCGCCAAGGAGCAGTATGGCGGGGACTGGGACAGCTCCAACGTCCACGAGGATCATGTCGACTTCCTCCGCAGGACGCGGCGGCTGCCCGGCGCGGACAGGGTGGAGGTCCGTCCCGCGCCGGCGAGGGAGATTACGCCGGAGCCGCGGGAGGGCGAGCGGGTGGTCTTCCGCTCGCATTTCTTGCGTGGCCTCGGCCTGCCAGTGAACGCCTTCTTCCGCTCCTGGCTCGAGTTCTACCAGCTCCAGCCGCACCACCTCACTCCGAACGCGGTGGTGCTGCTGGCTGCCTTCGTCACCCTGTGCGAAGGCTACCTCGGCGTCCTCCCCACCCTCGAGCTCTGGGGGGAGTTCTTCCAGTCCAAGCTGGGCACGCGCATGCAGGGCGTGCCGGCTCAGACCGGCGCCTTCATCGCGGGGCGGAGGGTGGCCGCCGACAACCCCTTCACCGTTATCTCGCTGATCCAGTCGGTGAAGTTATGGTAAAAGTCGTACTTCTACGTCAGGAACATCGCCCCGCAGGGCGACTACGTCAACCTGCCGGCTTACGTAGCCGGCCCACCGGCGGGCAGGCGGCCCCAGTGGTCATACCGGGTCGTGACGCTGACGCCGGCTGGAAACGCAGCCATCGCCCGACTGCGGGTGATGATCCAGTCGGAGGGCCTGTCGGGGCCCGACCTGCTGGCTGCCTTCGTCACGCGCCGGGTACTCCCGCTCCAGAGCCACCCTCATCTGATCTGTTAGATGAGCGGCCAGCTCGATCCGAGCCGGATGTGTACCAAGGATATGCCGCACGAGGAGGTGGCCTATATGGTGAACTACCTCGCGAACTGCAAACTCTCCGAAGAGTGGCAGTTCGGCAAGGAGCCATATAGCCGAGCCAATCCGCCGCCCACGATATGTTCTCCTTGTCTCTTCTTTTTCTCTCAGCTTTGTCGCCGAGTTCCTTTGGCCGACTCTGACTAGTCGGCTTGTCTTTGACAGAGCCCTCTTCTTCGGCCTGCCAGTGGGTCGGACGCGGAGCGCCGATTCGTCCCCGACCGGGCGCAGCACGACCTGGAGGACCCCGACTTGGGGGCGGCCGCTATGGACGACAACACCGAGCCGGGTGGCGGCCAAGTCGGCGGCGAAGCAGGCGGCTCCGGGCATGGGGTCACCTTCGACGACTGGCCAGACGACGACGAGGCCGAAGTCGTCCCGCGCCGTCAGCCGGCATCTGGCCGCGGCGCGGGTTCCTCCACTGCTCCACCTGCTCAGGGCGGCGGGCAGAAGCGTCGCGCCGCACAGGGCTTGTTCGGCAGTCGGACGAAGAAGCCCAGAGGCGGGGCGGCAGCGACCAGGCGGGAGGAGGCGGCCGCGAAGGCGGCTCGCTTCCGCAAGACGGTGAAGCAACCGCAGACGGTGTCGGCGTAAGTTCAAACTCCTTCATGTACTCTTTTTTCTTTGTTTTCTCAGGTGGTTCTTGAATCCTTGTCTTTTTCTCCAAACAACCAGAGATCCATTGTCGCTCGAGCGGGCCGCTGCCGCCTCCGTCGTTGAGTCGCCGAGGGGGTCTGGGAGCACCACTCGTCGCGTGGACCCCCGCGCCGACCTTCAGGCGGCGACGGAACGGAACGCGCGGGAGGCGCGGGAGGAGCGGGAGGCGCGGGAGGCGGAGGCACGGAAGGCGGCCGCCGCCCAGGCGGCTCAGGAGGAGGAGGCGGCGAAGGCGCGCGCTGATGCCGCAGCCAAGGCCCAAGCAGAGGCTGCGGCTGCGGCGGCGGCGGAGGGGGCCTTGTTGGTCACCCCACTGCGCGTTGCAGCGCCTGGGGCCCCGGAGTCCTCGCCAGAAGGAGCCAGTGGCGATCAGCCAGGGCTGGAGAGGGACGACGACGTCGTCGTCCTGGAGAGGGTACCAGTGCCGACCCCGCCGACTGGGGCGGCTCAAGGCGGCCGGCCTGATCTGCCGCCTGCGCAGTCGGCGGGGGGCAAGCCGGCTGCAAGGACTGAGCTGGCGGTCCGGATGTCGCCGAGCCGGCGCGCGGGGAAGGCTGCGTCGGAGCCGCAGCCGGCCGCGGGCTCCATCTCATCGGCCCAGGATGTGGAGGTAGCCAGCGCTACCTTGGGGTGGACGCCGGGCGGAGGGACGGCCGTGATGAACGTGGTCGCGCAGGACGTCCGGACCCGGCTCCAAGCCCAGGCTACGGCGCTGAGGCAGTACACCGACGAGTTCCTCGCAACGCGAGCGGCCATCCGGGTTAGGCTTCTTATCTTGCTTCTTCTTGATCTTGGTTTCTTCCGTGGGGGCGCGTCAGCGCACCCACTGGGTGTAGTCCCCGAGTTTCGAGTCGGCTGCTGAGCAGGCGGCTTGGAACTTCTTAGTGGATTTGGCTTTGCTGTTCTTGTTCTTACGTCGATCTTCTGCCTATCTTGCAGGACTACCACAATCTTCGTGCGGCCACCTTCAACTCCCAGGATCGGGAGCTGACCCAGAAGACCGCCGACCTAACTGAGAGCCGGGGTAAGTGCTTCTGTTCTTTATCTCACGTGGGGGCGCGTCAGCGCACCCACTGGGTGTAGTCCCCGAGATTCGGGCCGACTGCTGAGCAGTCGGGTTGGATCTTCCTTGACGACTTCCTCTAATTGTTTCTTCTTTTTCTGCCGTCTCTGCAGCGGCCAACGCCAGTTTGAGGGCACAGCTGGGAGAGTCTCAGACTGCCCTCCGTGCCAAGGATGCCGAGCTCGCCGCCTTGGTGCAGGAACGCGACAGCCTGGCCAAGAAGTTGGCCGACCAGGAGGAAGGCCACAAGGCGGCTCTGAAGGCGGTGCAGGACCGCGAAGCCGCCCTCCAGGCCGAGTACGAGACGGAGGCGGCTAGCTGGGCTGAGGCAAGGCAAACTCTAATATCTGGCTACAGTCAGATCGAAGATCTGGTTGACGGTAAGCCGCCTACTTCTTCATCTTTTCTTGCCGTCTGCCACTTTTGGCTCGTTTTCTGACTTGGTGTTCTTCTCTTCTTTTCTTCTTCTTTCTTGCACAGAGTATTTCCCTGGCTATTCTACCGCCGCCAACCAGATCATCGAGGCCCGCCGCCATGCTCGAAGGCTGGCTGGCTTCGAGATTTCGCCAACTACCGGCCGTTCGCTAGAGGAGCAGCTCTTGGCGGTCCAGGCCCGCATCCAACCGGCTCACCGACTGCTCCGCCGTCTTCAGCGCACCGGGGCGCAAGTACTGGCCGCCCTCTGGCCCGGCCAAGTGGTTCCTCGCACCCCCAGTCGGACTGCCGACTGGCTGGAGGTGGCAGTCGGCGGCTTCGATGCCTGGAAGGCCTCGGCAGCTCGGTCCGGCGCCCGGCGGGCGCTGGAGTTCGTCAAGGCCTGGTATCCCGGCCTGAGCCTGGATCAGCTGGCTACCTGGCGGCAACAAGCCAACACGGAGCTGGAGCCGGCGCGGCCGGCTATCATCCGGCGGGCTTCGGCGATCGCCGACCACACCGACACCAGCGTCTTCGTCCCTGAGGTAGATGACAATGGTGTTGCCCAGCCGGAGGAGTGGTTCGGGCTGAACCCGGCAGACGGTGAAGACTCGGCGGAGGAGATCAACTCCAGCGACGAGGGCGAAGAGGAGGAGGAGGAAGGTGAAGACGCCGAGCCGGCTGGTGGAGCAGCCGACCAGCCTCAGCTTGACCGCGCCTCCAGCACCACGTCACGCGCGAGTGCGTCGCCTGCCCCTGGTGGCGGCCAAGCCGAGACCCGCTAGGCGGCCACTCCTTCAGCCGGCGAGGCCGTCTCCACCGACCAGCTCAGCTCCCGCGCCGTGCCCTAGTCTAGTCTGCCGTCTTTTGTTTTCCTGTCTTGTCACTTTTGGAACAATACTCTGTTAAGTCTGCACAATTCCACCCACTGGGGGTGTATTCGAACCATGTCGATTGCCAGCCTGTTGGGGCTTTATATGTATATATAACTTATGCATGCATTTGGCTTTTCCTCGTACTTTGCTTTTCATCCTTCTGTTGTTTCCTTTGCCGCCCTCCCTTGGTTGCCGCCTCCCCAGACAGACAGTTGCTCTGCAATCTTTTGCTGGAGAAGTGCTTGGCCAATTGGGAGGGCAAGTACTCTAGCTTTGTTGGATTGGAGCTAAGCTTTTAGGAAGCCGGCCAGCCGACTGTTCTGACAGCCGGCAAGCGTGGTTGGAGGCCGTCTTTTTGCTATATAAGTTCGTTAGTCCTTAGCCGTTTTTCGTGTGGGCATCCTTTCTGCCTTGTCTCTTGCTAGTCGGACAGTCGGTTCTTCGAGCTGCGACTTTCAACAAGAGAGGACTCTGGAGCCGGCACACTACTTGTCTGACTTCAGGTAGAACTTTTTAATTAGCACAAGGCGGCCAGTCCCCGGGCCGACTAGTCGAACCCGGTGCCAGACAAGAAATCAAATGTAATGATACATTCATGGATATGACACTCGTCATTCATAGATAAATAAAGGCAGTCCCCGAGTACTGTTCGGGGAGCCTGTTGGTTCGTACTTAATACAAAAGGATAGCATGATACATACTGCTTTTAACTGTAAAATCTTCTCAGGAGGTTCACGTTCCATGGTCGCTCCGACTCCTTGCCGGAGTCATCTCTCTTGCATGCTCTTGGTTTTTGCGCGTCGATCAAGTAGTAGGAGTCGTTGCCGAGTGCCTTGCTGACGACGAAGGGGCCTTCCCAAGGGGCCGAGAGCTTGTGCTGGCCGGCTGTTCGATGGATCAGCCGAAGCACAAGGTCGCCCTCTTGGAAGGATCTTGGCTTGACCTTGCGGTTGTGGTAGCGGCGCAGCCCTTGCTGGTAGATGGCGGACAGGCTGAGTGCTAACAGCCGGCCTTCTTCTAGTAGGTCGACGCCGTCTTCTCTTGCTTCTTTGGCCTCCGCCTCCGTGTACATGGTGATCCGAGGCGAGTCAAACTCGATGTCTGTTGGGATGACAGCCTCGGCACCATATACAAGGAAGAATGGAGTGAAGCCGGTCGACTTGTTGGGTGTAGTGCGCAGACTCCAGAGGACAGCCGGCAGCTCATCGAGCCAGCAGCCGACCGATCGCTCCAGTGGTACAACTAGTCGGGGCTTGATGCCGGAGAGGATGAGTCCATTTGCTCGCTCGACCTGGCCGTTTGACTGCGGGTGGGCAACGGACGCTAAGTCCAGTCGGATGCCCTGTGTCGCGCAGAAACGTGCCAGTGCTCCCTTGGCAAAGTTCGTGCCGTTGTCGGTGATGATGCTGTGCGGCACGCCGTACCGAGTAGTGATGTCAGTGATGAATGTCACGGCAGTCAGCCCGTTCAGCTTCTTGATCGGCTTCGCTTCGATCCACTTTGTGAACTTGTCCACAGCAACAAGTAGATGTGTCAAGCCGCCGCGGGCTGTCTTGAAAGGGCCCACCATGTCCAGTCCCCATACGGCAAAGGGCCAGGTGAGGGGAATGGTCTTGAGTGCAGAAGCCGGCAGGTGTTGCTTGGAACTGAAAACTTGGCATCCTCTGCAGCTCTTGACTATCTCTTTGGCGTCTTCCAAGGCAGTCGGCCAGAAGAAACCGTGGCGGAAAGCCTTGGCCACAAGTGATCTTGAGGCCGCGTGGTGGCCGCATTCGCCTTGGTGGATATCCTTGAGGATTGCCACTCCTTTTTCTGGCTCGACACAACGCTGGAAGACTCCAGTGATGCTGCGCTTCACCAGCTCTCTGTTGATTATTGCATATGCTGCGGCTCGTCGTTGCACTAGTCTCGCTGAGATCTCATCAGCCGGCAGCTCTCTGCTGACTAGGAACTTGAGGATGGGCTGGGCCCATGATGGAGGTGTGACTTCTTCTTTTGTTAATGTAGCCACCATGACTGGGGTGGGTGGGTTGGGTGGCGTGGAATTGGAGTCGGCCACCGCTTCTTGTGTCGTTGCAGTCCCCGGGCCGACTGCTGCAGTCCCCGGGCCGGGTTCTGAAGTCCTCGGGCCGGGTGCGACTACGGCAGTCCCCGGTCCAGTTGTTGAAGTCCCCGTGCCGCCTGCGGGGTTTCTCCAGTCGGATCCGGCTGTATCTGGCGCAGGCGGTACGAGGATAGAGTCCGACTCTGGAGACGGCTTGATGGACGGCTTGAGGAGGCGCTGGAGGGAGACGCCAGTCGGTATGGCTTTTTGGGTGGAGCCGATCCGTGCTAGGGCATCTGCTTGGTCGTTGTCGGCCCTTGGCACGTGAAGGAACTCGCACCCTTCGAAGTATCCGCTGATCTGCTGGACGAGGAATCGATAGCTCGCCATGTTCGCGTCCTTGGCGTCCCAATCGCCAGACGACTGCTGGACCACCAAGTCTGAGTCACCGTAACACAGGATCCGGCGTATGCCGAGCGCTTTGGCTAGCCGGAGCCCATGTACGAGCGCCTCGTACTCAGCCACGTTGTTGGAGGCGGCGAAGTGGATCTGCAGCGTGTACTTTAGCTTGTCGCCTTTGGGAGAGGTGAGGACGATGCCGGCTCCCAAGCCGGTGCGCATCTTGGACCCGTCAAAGTGCATCCGCCAATGGGTAGAGTCGGGAGCCGGCGGTAGGTACTGGGTCTCGGCCCAGTCGACGAGGAAGTCGGCCAAGGCTTGGGACTTGATGGCGGTGCGGGGTTGGTAGAAGATCGTGTAGGGTGCCAATGCAATGGCCCATTTGGCCACCCGGCCGGATGCATCCCGGCTGCCTATGATCTCGGCGAGCGGGGCGGTGCACACGACCGTGATGGAGTGCTCTTGGAAGTAGGGCTTCAGTTTCTTGGCGGCGAAGTATACCCCATAGCACATCTTCTGGTAGTGCGGATAGTTTTGCTTTGAGCTGGATAGCACTTCGCTTAGGTAGTACACCGGCCTCGGGACTAGCTGGGCTCGACCTTCTTCCGGGCGCTGGACCACAACAACAGTACTGACCACTCGGCTAGTCGCGCGATGTAGAGGAGCATGGGCTCCTTTTCAGTCGGCGCTGCCAGGACAGGCGGAGTGGTCAGCATTTTCTTCAACTCATGGAAGGTTTGGTCGGCTTGGTCATTCCACTCGAAGTGAGTGGACTTCTTCATGAGTCGGTACAGGGGGAGAGCCTTCTCTCCTAGTCGGCTGATAAAACGATTCAGGGATGCCAAGCAGCCGGTGAACTTTTGCACATCTCGCAGTTTGGTGGGTATCTCCATCCTCTCGATGGCCTTGATCTTGACGGGGTTGCACTCGATGCCGCGTTCGGAGACCAGGAAGCCTAGCAGCTGGCCGGCTGGTACTCCGAACACGCACTTCTCAGGGTTGAGCTTGATTTGGAATCGGCGCAAGTTGGCGAATATTTCTTTGAGATTTTCCAGCAGGGTGCCGCGCTTCTCTGTCTTCACCAGAATGTCGTCTACATAGACGTGGGCATTTCTGCCGAGTTGTTTCAAGAGGCATTTCTGCATGCGACGCTGAAAAGTGGCACCGGCATTCCTCAAGCCGAATGTCATAGTCAGGTAGCAGAAAGCTCCAAAGGGTGTGATGAAGGCAGTTTTCAGGCGGTCAGCTGGGTCCAACTTGATCTGATGGTACCCTGAATAGGTGTCCAAAAAACTCAACAGCTCGCATCCGGCTGTGGAGTCTATCACTTGGTCAATCCGTGGCAGAGCAAACTGATCCTTTGGGCAGGCCTTGTTCAGGCTGGTGTAGTCTATACACATACGCCACTTGTTATTCTTCTTCAGAACCAGAACTGGGTTGGCAAGCCACTCTGGAAAGAACACTTCCATGATAAAGCAAGCGGCAAGGAGCCAGGCTATCTCTTCTCCCACGATTCTTCGCTTCTCTTCTGACAGTCGGCGGAGGGGTTGCTTGACCGGCTTCGCATCAGCTCGGACATGTAGTTTGTGCTCGGCGAAATCCTTCGGGACACCCGACATGTCCTTTGGGGACCATGCAAAAATGTCTCGATGCTCACGGAGGAAGTCGACGAGCTTGCCTTCCTATTTACCGTCCAAGTTCGCCCCAATAACAGCGAACCTCTCCGGGTTCTCCGGGTCCAGAGGTATCTTCTTTGTCTCTTTAGCAGGCTGGAAGGAGCCCTGCGCATCACAATCTTTGGGGTTGGGGGACAGGGCCGGATGCTTGCCGGCCATGGCCACAACCCGCTCCAACAGTTTCTTCTCTTCTGCCACCACGAGGGACTCGGCCAGCCGGCTGCTGGCCATGGCACACTCGATGGACTTCTTATAATCGCCGGCTACCGTGATGATCCCCTTTGAGCTTGACATCTTCATCTTCAGGTAGGCGTAGTGGGGCACAGCCATGAACTTGGCCAGAGGAGGTCAGCCAAGCAGAGCATGGTAGGGGCTCTCCAAATCCACTACCTGAACCAGATCGCTTCTCGGCGAAAATGATCTTTGTCTCTGAAGAGAACATCCATTTTAATCTTGCCGATTGGGGAGCAAGACAAGACGGGGACGATACCATGGAAGACGGTGCGGCTTGGCATAAGTTGCTTCGCCTTGATGTTCAGCTTCTCCATGGTATCACGGTACAGTATATTGATACTGCTTCCGCCATCTATCAGAACGCGGGAGAATCGGGCAGCTCGCCTCTCCGTCGCGAGCGTAACATCCAAGACCAGTGCATAGGAGCCAGGGGATGGCATCACCTCTGGGTGGTCGGCCTGGCTCCAGCTGATTGGCTTCTCTGACCAGTGCATGAACTCGGGGCTGCTTGAAGCGACTGCATTGACCTCTTGATGCTGTCGGCGCCGACTACGCTTGTCATCGGCTTGCTGGTGAAGATGACGTAGGCGGCGTGTTCTTCAGGGAACTCATCTTGGATGGCTCCGACTGCCGGCCGAGCCGCCGGCTGCTGGGGGGCTGGAGGCGGCAGACCGGGAGGCGGAGGCGGCAACAACCCCTCGCCCTTGGTGATTCGCGTGAGCCAGTGGCATTTTCGGGTCGTGTGGTTAGACGGCTTCGCACCGCTGTGGAACTTGCAGGGGGCGTCAAGAGCCTGCTCGTAAGAGAAAGCCGGCTACCAAGCCGGCCTGCCACCCTTCTTCTTGGGAGCGGGCCGCTCTTCGGGCTGCTCATCTTCAACTGTGGCCACCTGCCGACTGGTGGAAGTCGGCATGGGGGCCTTGCGCTTGTGATCGTTCTGGTAGGGGCGCCGGTTAGGGTCGTCAGCCGGCGTCTTGGGAGCCGGAGCAATCACCTTTCCCGAGGCATCTACTCGGAGCTCGATCTTCATCGAGGAGTCGGCCGTGGCGTACTTGTCCGCGATGACCAACAACTCGTCAAGGGTAGCCGGCTCGTCGCAGAGGAGTCGGTGCTTGAGGAGGGTGCCCTCTCGGCACCCAGCGGTGAAGTACTCGATGGCCTGAACCTCATGCACCCCTTCGCAGGAGTTGGGGAGCTCGGCCCACCGCGTGAGGTAGTCGCGGGTCGACTCGTTGGGCCCTTGGACGCAGAGGGAGAGCTGGCGAGGCTTGGGAGGCCGCTTGTAGGTGCTGGTGAAGTTGCGGACGAAGACTTCTGTGAAGTCCAGCCAACTGTTGATGCTGTAGGGCTTGAGGCTGTTGAGCCATGTGCGCGCCGTGCCTTGCAGCATGAGGGGGACATACTTCACGGCGACGCGCCGATTGCCGTTGGCTATGCTGACAGCCGTGGAGTAGTCGATGAGCCAATCTTCCGGCTTTACTGAGCCGTTGTACTTGGGCGTGTCTCTGAGAAGCGAGAACCCTTTGGGGAAGGGCTCGTCGCGGATGCGGGGGCCAAAGCATGGCGGGCCGACATCGTCTTCTTCTTCTAACGCCAAGGATCAAGCAAGGCGGTCAATCCGGTGGCGGGCGTCGTTCTCGCCGACTCCTTCTCGGCGGCCGAGTCGGTCGCCAAGAGTCGGGTGCGTGACATGCGGTGGGGTGAGACGTCTTTCTCTTCGAGGCGGGGGAGGAGGCAGATTTCCTTGGCGTCCACCGCTCGAGGGCGGCCCTCCGTGTCGCGCTCGATGGTGATGCGAGTTCGGCTGCGGCTTGCAGGCGGCTCCTTGTCTTTCTTCTGGCGGGCGCCAATTGCAGTCGGCGAGCGGGATGTCGCGGCGTGCTCCCGACGCGGGGGGTGACTATCAGCACGGGCGCCGGCTTCGTGCCGTTCCGCAGCCGCGTCGATCAGCTGCTGGATCCGTCTTGTCATGTAAGGGAGCTCATCGGCTCCCAGCCCATTGAGCTCTTCTGCAGCCGCCTGAGCGGCTCGCAGATTCTCGAGCGGGGTGGCATAGACGGGGCGATCTTCCCCCAGCATGCTGGCGACGGCCGCGCCGCGCTTCTGGACGAAGTCGGCTCGGCTCGGGCCGCTAGGCGGCGGCGTACCGAAGGCGGCGCGGTTGACTTCGCGCTGGTGGGCCTCGGTGAGGCGTCTCATGGAGGCGATCTTCTGGCCTTCCGCGATGAGGGCGAGGCGGCGTGCCTCCAGGGTCTCTGCGTCGGCGTCGGCCAGGATGGGGACGGAGAGGTCGTGCATCACCGCTTGCAGGGCGTCGTGGGCGTTCTCGCCCGAGTTGGCGACGTGGCTGATGACCAACACTTCGGTGACAGCGCTGCTGCCACTGTCAGCTCGAGGGAGGGGGTCGTCGAAAACCACCACGTCGGAGGGGTAGGCGTCGAGCGATGCCGTGTCGGAATCGACGAGCATCGGGTCGGTGGAACCGACCGACTCCAAGGCTGCAGCGGGCTCGCTGGAGACGTGAAGCTGGTCGAGGAGGCTGACGAGGCGGCTCTCAGGGTAGTCCGTGCCTGCGTCGGACGCAGGCTCGTCGGAGATGCGAGTCTCGCCGAGAAGATCGGCGAGGCAGCTCGCAGCGCAGGCGTCGTCGACGCCTTGCAGCGCGTCGAGGCAAACGCCATCCGGCACAGCAGGCTGGCTGCGCTCGCGGGGGAGGAAGAGGGTTCCCGTCCAGAACAGGTCTCCGGACGACGGTGCACCTGGCCCCACGGTGGGCGCCAAATGTCGGGTGGTAGGTGCGACATATGCCAACGGGTGGCTTATCATTGTGGGTGCCAATAAGACGTCGCCGGTGCCTGGAAACGGGATGAGGCAAAGACATGCACGCCGGCGGATCTTACCCAGGTTCGGGGCTCTCCGAGGAGATAACACCCCTAGTCCTGCTCTGCGGGGTCTCCGCATGATCACTAGATCAGGAAAAGTAGCTACAATTGCTCCTAGAGCTGTTGGGTTCAAGGGAGAAGAAGAACAAGGCTAGCTCTTGCTTCTCTCTCTCTATGGTGTGTGTGCTGTGCTCAGAAGCCAACCCTTTGCATGGGTGCCCCGGGGGGTTTATATAGGCCTACCCCCCGGGGGTACAATCGTAATCCGGCTGGGCATTGGTCCCAGCCGTCAGTGTCTACGCTCGCCGGCTTCTCCGCCGGCCGTTGGGGCCCGCCGACTGGTGGGTCCCGCCGGCTGCCGGCCTCTTGGTCGACAGGCCGGCCCCACTGCCAGGGGTCTTGTCGGCCGCTGCTTACTGTAGCCTCGCCCCTGATGACGAGGGCTTCGTCGAGGTAAGCGTGGCTACAGTGTGCCGCCTCGAGGGCTCTCACTGTAGCCTTACCTCGTCTTGTCTCCTTAATGTGGCACATGCTTCGAGGGAGGGGGTAGCCGGCTTCTGGGGGCCGGCTGCACCCTTGGCCGACCGGGGGAGGCCGGGCCGCCTTCGCTCCTCTCTCTGGCTGAAGGGGCCCGCCGCCCGTGGGCCGTATTGGCGTCCGCCGTGGGTGACGTCGAGGCCAGCATGGCTACAGTGCCGAGCCGGACGGGAGATGGCCGTCCCGTACGGCGTCCTGTGACCATGCCTGCCTCGGGCTTTGGGGGTAGTGTGCCGCACTGTGGCCATACCCCGTCTTGCCTCCGTTATGTGGCGTAGCTTTGGTGGTTGCGGTCTTGGCCGGCTTCTTGGAGTCGGCGTTCTTCGTGGCCGGCTCTGGGGAGTCGGCATCCTCTTATGGCCGACTCCTTGGAGTCGGCCATCCCGTGGTTATCTTGGAGGGGAGGTTGCTGAGGCTGGGTCATCTTCCGAGAGTCGGCTTCCGAGGTGGCCGGCCAGGGAAGGCGGCCCAATGCTCGACATGCTTGAAGGCCCTAAGGCCTGATAATTTTTTGAAAGAGCCAGGGGCAGTCGGTTAGGCTACCCGTGGCCATTTACTCCGACAGTGCTAAAAGAGTTGATCTCGAAAAAAGAGTTGATCCAATGCTTGGTTTTGTTTGGATTTTCCAACTATGACCATTGGATAGAGTGAATCAATGGCTTACGTTCAAACTTATTCTCATACTATAGAATGGTATAGGAATGTGGAGAGATTTGGTTAATTTTATATGTTCTTCCACTCCGAGGTTTGTAGCTACTTCTCGGTCGTCGGGAATCTATGTTCTTCCACCCTTTCGTTTAAGACATGAGCTTTGTTCATCCTGTTGCCGACACGCGGGACATCTATATGCCTCCATTTTACAAAATCATACTATATGCCTCCATGACACGCGGGACATCTAGCATCAAGGTGGCGTGTCATGCAAGAAAATTGAGAAGTTTTCACGTCCCTAGCCTTGCTATGCACTTGGACTAGCTTGGTTGCTGCATCTTGTCTAAATTTCATTTAAAGTTGAATTGGGGATTGATAAACCCTAGCACCAAATGAATTCAAATAGGTTCAAATAAAAATGTTTTCAATGAACCCAAAATGCTCTAAGAAAAGTTCATGATTTCTGGTTAAGGTGAAATCCTCTGCCAAAAATGATGAATATATTTTTAGGTCATTTTTGGATTCTTGAATTAACACAAAAGTATTTGATTTGGAGCCATTTAAATGCTATATATATATTTTAAATGGTCCAAATATTCTGAAGTTATTTGTGGAGCTCTGGAATAGTTCATCTAACATCCACAATAATTTTCAGAATTTATTAAAATGATTTAGTGCCTAAACTAAATCAAAACAAACAGAACAAAATAAAAAAAACAAAACAGAAAAGGCAGAAAGCAGAGTACCTGAGCCACTTACCTGGCCTGCACTGTGTTGGCCCAACACTGTTGGCCCAGCCCATCTGTCTCCCTTGTCTTCTTCCAGCTCACGCCAGAAGGACTGGAGCGCGCGTGGCCGACGCCCGCCGGCACGCGCACGGCCACCTCCTGCTTGCCGCTTTGCCCTGGCCCTCCCTGGTGAAGCCACGCCACCCCCTTGACCCTCTCTGGCTCTCCCAGCGCCTCTTCTCTCCTCTGGCTCCTCTGCACCTCGTGCCCAAGCGCACCGCAGTGCGCCGCCGAGCAACACCGCAGCCAATGCCGCCCCCTCGACCTCTTGAGCTTACCAAGAGCTCCGCCGCTTCATCCTCGACCTCAACACCGAGCCGCGCGACGCCGGACGCCCCACAACGCCGCCTTTGCCCTCGTCTTCAACCTCGGGCACCGGAGATCGCCACCGCCGATTCGACACCTCCGAGCCGTCCCCGAGCGCGCTAAGCATCCCTACAGCCTCTATGTGAGCTCCTACGCCGTTTCCCTCTTACCCCGACGCCGTTCGCGACCTGCAGCCGTTGATTCCGCGCTGACCGAAACGCCCCGCCGCACGAGCTCGACGCCGGCGTCACTTCGGTGACCATTTGGTCATCCGTCGGTGTGCAATGCGTTCGCAACCTCGCGTAGTGCATCCCTAGCGCACTGGTTCGCTCGACTGCGAGCCGCAGCAGCAAAACTCACGAACGTCAAACTCCGGCCGCCGCCTCGCTCGCCACCGCCGATGCCACAGCTCACCCCATCTCCTCTCGCTTGCTCCTTTGGATGCGCGCGAACCCGAGGAACCCGTAGAAGCAAACGGCGAGGCAAATGGTTGCCCGTAGCTCGATCCCGAGGAGCATCCGTCGTCGGATGCGCTCGCCGGCGTTCAACTCCTGTGAGATGACATGGCGTCATTAGCTTGAGGCTAATTAGCGGGTTAATCCCGCCCTGTGCCACAGACAGACTGGCCCCACCCCCCTAGTTAACCGCGGGGTAAACCCCTGTTAAATTTTAACCTAACAAAGGTGGACCCCACAGGTCAGTTGACCCGCTGACGTCACCGTTGACTGGCCCCACCTGTCTGTGTCCCGAGCCAGCACTGTGAGACTGACCAGTGGGACCCACTGGTCAGGTTTGACCTGGACCCGGTCTGTTGACCTGCTGAGGTCAGCATGACGTAGTGTTGACGCAGTAATGCATTTTCTGGAATTAGTTTATTTCTAAATAATTAGAAAATCCAGAAAATTGCCTAAACTTCTAAAAAATCATAGTAATTCAACCGTAACTCCAAATGAAATAATTTGTATATGAAAAATGATCAGAAAAATCCAATCTTTCCATCTGTACCATTTTCATGCATGTTAGAGCAACCTAACCTTGCTGTTTAGATGAAATAATATAATGCACTTATATGACTTTATAAAATGGGTTTGCATTTGAATCTTTGGTTCAAATGGACTCATCTCAATCTGTTCTAGCTTGCATTAGCCCAGAACACATTCATATTGCCATGTCATGATCATGCATCATATTGTGCATTGCATTGATTGAATTTCTTCTCTGTTGCCGGTATTTGTCCCCTCTCGGTAGACGATGTTCCGGCGTTGTGATCGTTGACACTAATGAAGACTCAATGCTATCTTCAGAAGTGCCAGGCAAGCAAAACCCCCTTGTTCATTCCGATACTATCCCACTCTCTCGCTCCTGCTCTCTTTTATTGCATTAGGACAACAACGATTCATCTGTTACATGCTGCGGTAGTTGAACCCCTTTCCTCTGCATGACCTGTCATTGCCACAGTAAATAGATGAAACCCACTAGCATGAGTAGGAGTTGTTTGAGCCCTGATGTGCCTACTCATTCATGCTTGTTGTCGTGCCTGCTATTGCTTAGAGTTGTGTCCGGTCTGATTCATCGGGGATGAATTGGAATGGTGATGAACATGTCCTACTGTGTGTGAGCTAAGTGTGTGAACATGATTTGGTAAAGGTAGCGGTGAGAGGCCATGTAGGAGTACATGGTGGGTTGTCTCATTGAAACCGTCCTCAGGAACTGAGTTCTGTGTTTGTGATCCATGAACAACTACTACCACGCATTGGAATGCTTAAGTGCCCCTCTCGACTTATTAATCAACATGATCTCTGTCCAGGAGTTGCAACTAGTTTCTGGTGTTTGTAGGTAGTGTTAGTAGTCTACCAAGTGGCACCCGGTACAGGTGGGCTTGGGACAGACTAGGCACCGTGGCCGGGTATACCAAGCGCCGCCCGTTTGGTGGGCTTGGAACCCTGTACACATCGTTTGGGGCCGTGAGCGACACCCCGGCCGGATCTCCTTGCGGATGGAACCCGAATAGGCGATAAACCTGGACGAGAGACTTGTGTCGTTAGTCAGGTCGTGGCCGACTCCCTCGCCAGGCTTCCGCTTGAAGGTTGCCGAGATACAAGACGTGTACATGGTGGTAAGTGGAGAGAGCGTGTGTGAAGAAGTACACCCCTGCAGGGTTAACATCATCTATTCGAATAGCCGTGTCCGCGGAAAAGGATTCTGGGTTGCCTATAACAGTTCATAGACAAGTGAAAGTGGATACTCTAAAATACGCAAGATAAGCGTGAGTGCTACGGATGGTGTCCTCACAGGGAGACGGGAGCGAATCCATAGTGGTGTATTGATATGGTGAATATGTGGACTCGTGTGCTCCACCTCAAAAGAGTTACTTGCAGTCGTAGTTCAGGATAGCCACCGAGTCAAAGCTGGCTTGCTGCAGTTAAACTCCACCACCCCCTTTGTTGATACCGATGCATATGTAGATAGTTCTGATGTAAGTCTTGCTGGGTACATTTGTACTCACGTTTGCTTATTTTATGTTTTGCAGAGAGACGTCAGTCTCGCTAGTAGTTCCGTGTGGACTTCGATGTTTAGCTTGATACCTCAGCTACGATCTTGTGCCCTCAGCAGGATCTGGTAGATAGTCAGGCTTCTCAGCCTTTTTCATTTATAGATGTCTGTACTCAGACATGTTAAGCTTCTGCATGTGCTTTGACTTGTATGCTCTGAATGTTGGTTCATGAGACCCATGTTTGTAATATCTCGCTCTTCGGAGCCTAATGAATAAATACTCTGAGTCGTAGAGTCTTGTTGTGATGCCATGTTGTATTTGCACATATCGAGCATATTGTGTGTATGATTGAAATGCTTGGTATGTGTGGGATCCGACAACCTAGTTGTTTATCCTTGGTAGCCTCTCCTATGGGGAAATGTAGTCTTGTGCTTCCATGAGCCATAGTAGTCCGCTACAGCCCGGTTCGCCGGAGTCCTGCTAGCCCAGCATTACTGCTGCGGAACACTTGACTGGCCGGCATGTGATTCACTTCGTTCCTGTGTCTGTCCCTTCGGGGAAATGTCACGCGGTGACATCCGGAGTCCTGCCTAGCCTGCTACAGCCCGGTTCACCAGAGTCCTGTTAGCCCAGTGCTACAGCCAGGATTCGCACGCTGCTGACCGACATGCTCGATGTTGATTCATGTATGCCTGTCCCCGTAAGTTAGTGCCACTTTGGGTTCACGACTAGTCATGTCGGCCCGTGTTCTCTGTCATATGGATGCTAGCTCCACTATCATATACGTGAGCCAAAAGACGCAAACGGTCCCGGGCCATGGTAAGGCGACACCCGTGGGAATACAGTGCGTGAGGCCGCAAAGTGATATGAGGTGTTACTGGCTAGATCGATGTGACTGGGAATCGGGGTCCTGACAGCTTTGGTATCAGAGCCTGACTGCCTGTAGGATTACCAAGCCAAACTGGTCGAAGTTGAGTATAGAAATGCTTTAGTTATGTAAGGGAATTGATTGTGGAATGGAACGTAAGGCTCTTTTTACTCCTTTACCTTATGCCTTCTGATCTAAGTCAACCTTTTCTTTCCTACGGGGATTAAGAACTAGGCCTTCTCATCTATCTATCAGGATGGCGTGTTACTAATCCATAGACTTATAGAATTGATAGTTTCAAGCCTCAGTTCAGTTTCTTCTACTTCCATGTGTTGACAATTGATCTCGGAACCTTGATATTGTGATTCTGAATGGTTACGCCACCATTTTTGCAAGATGTCTCAAATCTTTTTGAGCATTTACAGCCGTTATGTTATCCGAGTCATCCTAGGTTTCTAAACAATCTGATGCATTTGCAAAATCCTTTCCCTCTATTTTTGCGTCCCTTTGGGCCAGATTAAGCACACTACCGGTGCGTTGAGGCACTCTATTGCCTCGGTATATATGTTGGAGTTATTATTACGACCCTAGGTGTCTTAGAGGATCACCTAATAATCTAGCCATGTTTTGTGTTCCCAGTGTGATGATTTTGGCCACCTTTCTCGAAAGCATCCCGTGATGTTATTAGTTAGTAGGCATTCTATTCCTAGGATTTTGAACCCGAGCTTCACCCTACTTACTTCATGTTGATAGTGTTTGCTAGTTCCTTTAGGATATTAGTAACCTTTGCGACAGTCCTCGAGGTCCGTGGTATACCATTCTTCCAAATACCATGAACCATCCTTGGCAGAAGTTCCTCGTTGAACCAAAAGATCACAACAAGAGTGCTCTCCATGAGTTCTCCATTCTACATTGTGAATCTGCGAGTTCTACCTTTCTGCATGGGTTATCCGGAAGAAATGTTGAGCTTTGCTCGACATACTAATATATGCATTCACAACTCAGAAAGATATATGCCCCTTCGAGTTGTCTCTCTTTAGTTGTATTCTGACCCCCGTCTATCAATTGATAGTCAGGAGTAGTTGTGCATTCGTGCCCATTGATACCTTTCTATTCTTGTTGTCTGTCAAGCCATTCTATTTCAGAATGACTAGGAGAAACAAACTCCGGTACCTCGTCCATATCTAGGATGGGTCAAAGTAGTTGTATTCCACAGATCAAAATGCCAATCCAGTTTTTGTTCTGTTCTACCTTGGAGTGTAACCATCTTTATGTCAAGAGTGTCATGAGAATTGCACCAACTCTTATGAATTCCTGATGCAGTGATACTCCTCGCCATCATCATTCATTTCTTGGTCCCGTGTTGTCACAACCGGAATGCCGACAAGTGAACCCTGATGTGTGAAATCAATACTCCTAGCAACCGTGTTGCTTGGTAGTTAATGGACAACACTCTCATTCTTAGTGTGTTGGTTATTAAATCATCATCCTAAGATTGATCGTGCTACCTAGTCCTTATTTCAGGTGCACTCTTCGATCAATGAGTTAGGATTTTGTCAAACCCCTACTCTCTTCATCACATCGTCTTGCCCTGAAAAGCAAGATTGATCTCGAGCTTAGCAACGTACCGGTGGTTCGTGATTTTACGAATATCTTCTCAGAAGTGTTACTAGGTTATCCCCTGACTGTTATGTTGAGCTCATGATCAAGTTGGTTTTCTTATAAACCACCCCTTCTCCAAGAATCTGTGTTGGATACCCCTGAGCTAGTTGGTTAAGCTGAACAGCAACTTGGAGAGTTGGAAGATAAAAGCTTGCCTAACTTAGTTCATTCCAAAGGGATATCTTGTGTTTGTGTGTTTGTTGTAGAAAGATGATTTCTTCATCGATTGGTCCTTGTGATCAGTTGTTGAACCTATCATCTTGCCCAAACCTTGATTTGAGTGTGGGCCATCGTTAAATCAAGTTAGAACCAACGATATTCGTAATGTTGTCTTACTCGTGGTTGATTCCTCGAGCATACACCATTACATCCATTGGTCTGACCAATGCTATCACCATGTTCACTTAATTGTGGAATTTCATCTATATGGAAGCTTGGATGGATTGTTGTTGAGCCCATCGGCAACATTCTTATCTTCTCCATGACTCGTGTTGAACATTAAGCTAGTGTTGGGAACTTGTGTTAGCATTTTCTTCGTGGTACCTCATGAAGGATATGTTTGGATGGAAGAAGTGACTTCCTCTGGTTTATGTGCAATCAATGCAAGTTGCCGCCGTGAATTCGAGAAAGTTTATTTCCGCCTCCTCTGGAATCATCCCAAGTTAGTCATGCACGTGCGAAGTTCTCTATGGTTTGATAGGTTGGCCTCCTCCACTCCATATGTGTTCCTAGCACACCAAGCCACTGATTGATTTGTTCAAGGAAAAGGAGTTGTTGTGCGAATACTAGTTCATGCACAAGGCTTCGATATCCTCATTGATGGTTCCCCACCTGAACTCGGTAGTGTTTTATTATAAGACTACTACGTGGTCATGCTTGTCTGGGACAGTGTGTTCACATGTATGTAGCAGAACCAGCTCATGTTTTGGAGCTTGCTCCCGTAGATCATTTCCCGAGAATCTCGCAATGTCATCTCGTCGATTTGTGTTGCAAACCTTCATTTTCTTCTAGACTCGATGAGTCTGGAATATACTGTTACCAACTAGATCTGAATCTCAGGTAGATATGATGGTTGGAACTTTTCCAAGATTATGATGTAGGTCCCGACAAGGTTGATGTTCTGGCCGACACACCTAGCTGGAAGATCTATCATTGTAGTATCTTGATTGAGCTATTTAACCATCTTCTCCATGAGGATTTAGTGCAACTTATTCTAGAAGTTGATCCTCAGGGATCCTTGTGCTCTCGGTTTCCTCGATTATGCTAGAACCATTCAACGGTGGAATCACTCTCGTTGAGTTATCCCCAGTTACCAGAATCATACCCAGCATTTGCATTTTGGTCCCAGCTTGCACCTCAGTAATTACTGTTTAGGATCATCTTCAAAAGTGGTCCTACTATGGGTCCCATCCATCCCCGATGATAAACAAAATCATCCATGGTGTTGTCTTCAACAAGGTAGTCCACATCATTCCTTCTGGTATGGGTATGCCATTCTTTCGAATTCGTTCACACGATCGTTTGTGATTGCCTTAGGCTCGTATAAAGAGTTTCAATGATCTTTGTATCAAAAGTAATTCTTTTTGCCACTTAAGGGAATAATTCTACGAGTCACCTTTCCTAAGGTGCCCCGTTATGGAGTCATGGCAATTAACTCCTCGCTGCTTTGGAACCCACGCACCATATTATCTAAGCGTGGGATTGTTGCCCACCAAATCAAACCTCATCGTTTGTTCTTCCATCCCTCTCGATGTGTTTTGTGTCTCAACTCGAGATGTTTCAACATCTCATTCCGCGAGTTGATCTTGTATAGCTCGATCTTCGAGAAGATCAATCCTGTAGAGTTTCCCTCTCTTCCGTCATCATAGTTGGATGAAGCTCTCGAAAGAAAAGATGTCAAGATCAAGATGATGCAATGAATCAACATCTTCGAGAAGAACAATTGGATCGTGAAGATTATGTTAGTTTGCGTTCCCCTTTCATCTTACCCTACGCTTGAATCTCGGGACGAGATTTTTGTTTAGTGGGGGTGAGTTGTCACGTCCCTAGCCTTGCTATGCACTTGGACTAGCTTGGTTGCTGCATCATGTCTAAATTTCATTTAAAGTTGAATTGGGGATTGATAAACCCTAGCACCAAATGAATTCAAATAGGTTCAAATAAAAACGTTTTCAATGAACCCAAAATGCTCTAAGAAAAGTTCATGATTTCTGGTTAAGGTGAAAACCTCTGCCAAAAATGATGAATATATTTTTAGGTCATTTTTGGATTCTTGAATTAACACAAAAGTATTTGAGTTGGAGCCATTTAAATGCTATATATATTTTTTAAATGGTCCAAATATTCTGAAGTTATTTGTGGAGCTCTGGAATAGTTCATCTAACATCCACAATAATTTTCAGAATTTATTAAAATGATTTAGTGCCTAAACTAAATCAAAACAAACAGAACAAAATAAAAAAAACAAAACAGAAAAGGCAGAAAGGAGAGTACCTGAGCCACTTACCTGGCCTGCACTGTGTTGGCCCAACATTGTTGGCCCAGCCCTTCTCTCTCCCTTGTCTTCTTCCAGCTCACGCCAGAAGGACTGGAGCGCGCGTGGCCGACGCCCGCCGGCACGCGCACGGCCACCTCCTGCTTGCCGCTTTGCCCTGGCCCTCCCTGGTGAAGCCACGCCACCCCCTCGACCCTCTCTGGCTCTCCCAGCGCCTCTTCTCTCCTCTGGCTCCTCTCCACCTCGTGCCCAAGCGCACCGCAGTGCGCCGCCGAGCAACACCGCAGCCACTGCCGCCCCCTCAACCTCTTGAGCTTACCAAGAGCTCCGCCGCTTCATCCTCGACCTCCACACCGAGCCGCGCGACGCCGGACGCCCCACAACGCCGCCTTTGCCCTCGTCTTCAACCTCGGGCACCGGAGATCGCCACCGCCGATTCGACACCTCCGAGCCGTCCCCGAGCGCGCTAAGCATCCCTACAGCCTCTATGTGAGCTCCTACGCCGTTTCCCTCTTACCCCGACGCCGTTCGCGACCTGCAGCCGTTGATTCCGCGCTGACCGAAACGCCCCGCCGCACGAGCTCGACGCCGGCGTCACTTCGGTGACCATTTGGTCATCCGTCGGTGTGCAACGCGTTCGTAACCTCGCGTAGTGCATCCCTAGTGCACTGGTTCGCTCGACCGCGAGCCGCAGCAGCAAAACTCACGAACGTCGAACTCCGGCCGCCGCCTCGCTCGCCACCGCCGACGCCACAGCTCACCCCATCTCCTCTCGCTTGCTCCTTTGGATGCGCGTGAACCCGAGGAACCCGTAGAAGCAAACGGCGAGGCAAATGGTTGCCCGTAGCTCGATCCCGAGGAGCATCCGTCGTCGGATGCGCTCGCCAGCGTTCAACTCCGGTGAGATGACATGGCGTCATTAGCTTGAGGCTAATTAGCGCGTTAATCCCGCCCTTTGCCACTAACACACCGGCCCCACCCCCCTAGTTAACCGCAGGGTAAACCCCTGTTAAATTTTAACCTAACAAACGTGGACCCCACAGGTCAGTTGACCCGCTGACGTCACCGTTGACTGGCCCCACCTGTCTGTGACCTGAGCCAACACTTTGAGACTGACTAGTGGGACCCACTTGTCAGGTTTGACCTGGACCCGGTCTGTTGACCTGCTGAGGTTAGCATGACGTAGTGCTGACGCAGTAATGCATTTTCTGGAATTAGTTTATTTCTAAATAATTAGAAAATCCAGAAAATTGCCTAAACTTCTAAAAAATCATAGTAATTCAACCGTAACTCCAAATGAAATAATTTGTATATGAAAAATGATCAGAAAAATCCAATCTTTCCATCTGTACCATTTTCATGCATGTTAGAGCAACCTAACCTTGCTGTTTAGATGAAACAATACAATGCACTTATATGACTTTATAAAATGGGTTTGCATTTGAATCTTTGGTTCAAATGGACTGATCTCAATCTGTTCTAGCTTGCATTAGCCCAGAACACATTCATATTGCCATGTCATGATCATGCATCATATTGTGCATTGCATTGATTGAATTTCTTCTCTGTTGCCGGTATTTGTCCCCTCTCGGTAGACGATGTTCCGGCGTTGTGATCGTTGACACTAATGAAGACTCAATGCTATCTTCAGAAGTGCTAGGCAAGCAAAACCCCCTTGTTCATTCCGATACTATCCCACTCTCTCGCTCCTGCTCTCTTTTATTGCATTAGGACAACAACGATTCATCTGTTACATGCTGCGGTAGTTGAACCCCTTTCCTCTGCATGACCTGTCATTGCCACAGTAAATAGATGAAACCCACTAGCATGAGTAGGAGTTGTTTGAGCCCTGATGTGCCTACTCATTCATGCTTGTTGTCGTGCCTGCTATTGCTTAGAGTTGTGTCCGGCCTGATTCATCGGGGATGAATTGGAATGGTGATGAACATGTCCTACTATGTGTGAACACGATTTGGTAAAGGTAGCGGTGAGAGGCCATGTAGGAGTACATGGTGGGTTGTCTCATTGAAACCGTCCTCAGGAACTGAGTTCTGTGTTTGTGATCCATGAACAACTACTACCACGCATTGGAATGCTTAAGTGCCCCTCTCGACTTATTAATCAACATGATCTCTGTCCAGGAGTTGCAACTAGTTTCTGGTGTTTGTAGGTAGTGTTAGTAGTCTACCAAGTGGCACCCGGTACAGGTGGGCTTGGGACAGACTAGGCACCGTGGCCGGGTATACCAAGCGCCGCCCGTTTGGTGGGCTTGGAACCCTGTACACATCGTTTGGGTCCGTGAGCGACACCCCGGCCGGATCTCCTTGCGGATGGAACCCGAATAGGCGATAAACCTGGACGAGAGACTTGTGTGGTTAGTCAGGTCGTGGCCGACTCCCTCGCCAGGCTTCCGCTTGAAGGTTGCCGAGATACACGACGTGTACATGGTGGTAAGTGGAGAGAGCGTGTGTGAAGAAGTACACCCCTGCAGGGTTAACATCATCTATTCGAATAGCCGTTTCCGCGGAAAAGGATTCTGGGTTGCCTATAACAGTTCATAGACAAGTGAAAGTGGATACTCTAAAATACGCAAGATAAGCGTGAGTGCTACGGATGGTGTCCTCACAGGGAGACGGGAGCGAATCCATAGTGGTGTATTGATATGGTGAATATGTGGACTCGTGTGCGCCACCTCAAAAGAGTTACTTGCAGTCGTAGTTCAGGATAGCCACCGAGTCAAAGCTGGCTTGCTGCAGTTAAACTCCACCACCCCCTTTGTTGATACCGATGCATATGTAGATAGTTCTGATGTAAGTCTTGCTGGGTACATTTGTACTCATGTTTTCTTATTTTATGTTTTGCAGAGAGACGTCAGTCTCGCTAGTAGTTCCGTGTGGACTTCGATGTTTAGCTTGATACTTCAGCTACGATCTTGTGCCCTCGGCAGGATCTGGTAGATAGTCAGGCTTCTCAGCCTTTTTATTTATAGATGTTTGTACTCAGACATGTTAAGCTTCCACATGTGCTTTGACTTGTATGCTCTGAATGTTGGGTCATGAGACCCATGTTTGTAATATCTCGCTCTTCGGAGCCTAATGAATAAATACTCTGAGTCATAGAGTCTTGTTGTGATGCCATGTTGTATTTGCACATATCGAGCATATTGTGTGTATGATTGAAACGCTTGGTATGTGTGGGATCCGACAACCTAGTTGTTTATCCTTGGTAGCCTCTCTTATGGGGAAATGTAGTCTTGTGCTTCCATGAGCCATAGTAGTCCGCTACAGCCCGGTTCACCGGAGTCCTGCTAGCCCAGCATTACTGCTCCGGAACACTTGACTGGCCGGCATGTGATTCACTTCATTCCTGTGTCTGTCCCTTCGGGGAAATGTCACGCGGTGACATCCGGAGTCCTGCCTAGCCTGCTACAGCCCGGTTCACCGGAGTCCTGTTAGCCCAGTGCTACAGCCCGGATTCGCACGCTGCTGACCGACATGCTCGATGTTGATTCATGTATGCCTGTCCCCGTAAGTTAGTGCCACTTTGGGTTCACGACTAGTCATGTCGGCCCGGGTTCTCTGTCATATGGATGCTAGCGACACTATCATATACGTGAGCCAAAAGACGCAAACGGTCCCGGGCCATGGTAAGGCGACACCCGTGGGAATACCGTGCGTGAGGCCGCAAAGTGATATGAGGTGTTACCGGCTAGATCGATGTGACTTGGAATCGGGGTCCTGACAGATATGCAGTGCGTAAGTGAGTTGTGCACTTCGATGGCACCTAGTACTATGCAATATTTTTGCTCCTCGATGGCACGTTGTAGGGGGTTGGGTGCGACATATGCCAATGGATGGCTTATCATGGTGGGAGCGAGTAGAACGTCACCGGTGCCTGGAAGCGGGATGAGGCGTAGACACAAACGCTGGCGCACCTTACCTGGGTTCGGGGCTCTCCTAGGAGATAACACCCCTAGTCCTGCTCTGCGGGGTCTCCGCATGATCACTAAGGCACTAGTGAGTACAGTGGTGCTCCTCGAGCTGTTTGCTAGAGATGGAAGAAAGCAAGGCTAACTCTCTCCTCTCTCTATGGTGAGTCTAGTTCTAACAGGTTGGGGACCCTTTGCATGGGTGCCCTGGGGGTTTATATAGGCCTACCCCTAGGGGTACAATGGTAATCTGGCCGGGTGTAGGACCCGGCTGTCAGCGTCTCCGGCCTTCGGCTTCTCCGCTCGCTGACTGGCGGGCCCCACCGTCTAGTCTGGTACGGAGCCGACAGGTCGCTCCCGCCGCTCGCGGGTCTTGTCGGCTGCTGGTCACTGTAGCCGTGATGCTAATGACGCAGGCTTGGTCGGGGGAGCGTGGCTACAGTCCCGCCGCTTGGCGGGCGATCGCTGTAGCCACTCCGCGTCTTGTCTGGTTAATGGCGCATGGGCCCTGAGGGGGGAGTTGGCCGCCTGCTGGAACTCGGCCGCCCTCAGGTCCGGCTGGTCCGGCTTCCTCCGCCTTCCGGGCTCCCGCTGCCAGGTGGGGCTGTTGGACAACGTAGTAATTTCAAAAATTTCCTACGCACACGCAAGATCATGGTGATGCATAGCAACGAAAGGGGAGAGTGTTGTCCACGTACCCTCGTAGACCGAAAGCGGAAGCGTTAACACAACGCGGTTGATGTAGTCGTACGTCTTAACGATCCGACCGATCAAGTACCGAACGCACGGCACCTCCGAGTTCAGCACACGTTCAGCTCGATGACGTCCCTCGAACTCCGATCCAGCCGAGCTTTGAGGGAGAGTTCCGTCAGCACGACGGCGTGGTGATGATGATGATGTTCTACCGACGCAGGGCTTCGCCTAAGCACCGCTACGATATTATCGAGGTGTAATATGGTGGAGGGGGGCACCGCACACGGCTAAAAGATCAATAGATCAATTGTTGTTCCTCTGGGGTGCCCCCCTGCCCTCGTATATAAAGGAGCAAGGGGGGAGGCGGCCGGCCAAGGAGGAGGGCGCGCCAAGGGGGGAGTCCTACTCCCACCGGGAGTAGGACTCCTCCTTTCCTTGTTGGAGTAGGAAAAGGGAAGGGAGAAGGAGAAAGAAGGAAGGGGGCGCCCCCCTCCCTAGTCCAATTCGGACTAGTCCATGGGGAGGGGTGCGGCCACCCTTTGGGGCCTTTCTCTCCTTTCCCATATGGCCCATTAAGGCCCAATACGAATTCCCGTAACTCTCCGGTACTCCGAAAAATACCCGAATCACTCGGAACCTTTCCGATGTCCGAATATAGTCGTCCAATATATCGATCTTTACGTCTCGACCATTTCGAGACTCCTCGTCAAGTCCCTGATCTCATCCGGGACTCCGAACTCCTTCGGTACATTAAAACATATAAACTCATAATATAACTGTCATCGTAACATTAAGCGTGCGGACCCTACGGGTTCGAGAACTATGTAGACATGACCGAGACACCTCTCTGGTCAATAACCAATAGCGGAACCTGGATGCTCATATTGGCTCCCACATATTCTACGAAGATCTTTATCGGTCAAACCGCATAACAACATACGTTGTTCCCTTTGTCATCGGTATGTTACTTGCCCGAGATTCGATTGTCGGTATCTCAATACCTAGTTCAATCTCGTTACCGGCAAGTCTCTTTACTCGTTCCGTAATACATCATCCCGCAACTAACTCATTAGTTACAATGCTTGCAAGGCTTATAGTGATGTGCATTACCGAGTGGGCCCAGAGATACCTCTCTGACAATCGGAGTGACAAATCCTAATCTCGAAATACGCCAACCCAACAAGTACCTTTGGAGACACCTGTAGAGCACCTTTATAATCACCCAGTTACGTTGTGACGTTTGGTAGCACACAAAGTGTTCCTCCAGTAAACGGGAGTTGCATAATCTCATAGTCATAGGAACATGTATAAGTCATGAAGAAAGCAATAGCAACATACTAAACGATCGAGTGCTAAGCTAACGGAATGGGTCAAGTCAATCACATCATTCTCCTAATAATGTGATCTCGTTAATCAAATGACAACCCATGTCAATGGCTAGGAAACTTAACCATCTTTGATCAACGAGCTAGTCAAGTAGAGGCATACTAGTGACACTCTGTTTGTCTATGTATTCACACATGTATTATGTTTCCGGTTAATACAATTCTAGCATGAATAATAAACATTTATCATGATATAAGGAAATAAATAATAACTTTATTATTGCCTCTAGGGCATATTTCCTTCAGGGGCCCGCCGTCTTCGGGCCGTACCGACAGGCGATCGTGGGAGCAGGGCTCCACCTGACAGGGATGATGTCAGGGGTGGAGTTGCAACAGTGCCGCGCCGGGCGGAGATCTCCGCCTGTGCGGAGCGCTGTGGCCACGCCTGGCCCTGGATCTGGGAGGGATGGGCTACACTGTAGCCGCTCCTTGTCCTGTCTTTCTAGATGAGGGTGCAGACTTTGCGGGCACCACGGGCCGACTGCTAGGGGCCGGCTTCTATAGAAGCCGCCCACTACGAGTCGGCTTGTCTTGATGCCGGCTTCTGGAACTCGGCCGTCTACGGGCAGCCGGGTATTCCTCCAGCCGACCACCAGAAGGCGGCACTTCGTCTTGATGCCTTGAGGGGCGCAGCTAGCCCCGATGTCTTGAAAGGCTCTGGGTCTCGGGTGAGCCTACCCATGGCCCATTACTCCGACAGTAGTCCCCGAAGCTGGTGAGGCACCGCGGCTAAGCAGCCGAGGAGCCTCAGCAGTTTCCTTCCTCGAGGGCTCGCGGTGGAGCTTTGTCGAACTTCTGTCTAGCTGCCCGGTGGGAGTCGGCCTTAGCCAGGCGGAATTGCCCAGAACCTCGAATCGCGACAGCGGGAACCAGGTGGCTTGCTTGCTAAGCTTATAGGCCGCCGCCCATCGTGGGCATGCCACGTGGTGTCGAGCGGCCGGGTCGGCCAGCCAGCCCACGCGCGTGATGGGACGCGCCTGCGGGCGGGGCCCGCCACTACCGAGCCTTGGGACACGAACGGATCTGCTGCGGCCGAGTCGGGCGGTTGAGTTTCCCTGTGGACTTACTGCGCGCAGTAACTCGCACGATAAAGTTGGGAGCGTGGCGTCGTGGGCACAGTTAATCCCACGATCCCACGCCCGCCTCCTCGGCTTCGTAGCCCGTAGGCCTATAAGTAGGGGGGAGGGGGAGCGGCGGAGCGGCGGAGCACGCGCGCCCCTCCACCCCATTCTTTCCTCCTTCTTCTTCCTCTCGCTGTAGCGCCTCCAAGCCACGCTGAGCGCTGCAGTGGTTCGTCTCCGATGAGCTCATCTTCCAAACCCACGCCCCCCATGGCGCGCTCCGGAGCATGGGACGGCTCCGAAGTTCATGACGACCACATCGACTTTCTCCGCCAGACGCGGCGGCTGCCCGGCAAGGACTACGTGAAGGTCCGCCTCCCGCCGGAGAGGGAGATCTCGCCGGCGCCGGAGGAGGGCGAGCGGGTCGTCTTCCGCTCGCACTGCCTGCGCGGCCTGGGCCTGCCGGCGAGCGGCTTCTTCCGGTCCTTCCTCGAGTTCTACGGTCTTTAGCCGCACCACCTCACCCCGAACACGGTGGTGCTGCTGTCCGCCTTCGTCACTCTGTGCGAAGGCTTCCTCGGCGTCCTCCCCACCATCGAGCTTTGGGGGGAGTTCTTCTACACCAAGCTCGGCACCCTCGTCGCGGGCGTGCCGGCTCAATGCGGCGCTTTTATTGCGGTGCGGAGGCCGGCAGCCGAAAATCCGTTTCCTCCCATCACGCTGATCAAGTCGGTGAAGATGTGGCAGCGGTCGTACGTCTACGTGAAGAGCATCTTCCCGGAGGGCGACTGAGTCAACTTGCCGGCTTACGCAGCCGGCCCGCCGGCTGGGAGGCGGCCCAACTGGTCGTACCGGGCCAAGACATTGTCGCCTTCCGGAGCCGCTGCCATCACGCGGCTCCGGGTGCTGACACGGTCGGAGGGCCTGACCTGGCCCGATTTGCTGTCCGCCTTTGTGGCGCGCCGGGTGCTCCCGTTCCAGGGCCGCCGTCACATGATCTGTCAGATGAGAGGGCATCGGGACCCAAGCCGGCTGTGCACCAAGGAGATGCCTCACGCAGAGGTAGCTCACATGGTGAACTACCTTGCAAACTGCGAGCTCACAGAGGAGTGGCGGTTCGGCAAGGAGCCGTATTCCCGCGCCGACCCCCCGCCTATGGTAGGTTATCTTTCTTTTTTCTCTATCTTTTTTGTTGCCGAGTTCTGCCTGTCCAACCTGACCAATCGGCCTTTGAACCGAGCCCCCTCCTCCAGCCGGCCGCCGGCGCCGCGGGGCCGGAGCATCAGTTCCTCCCCGACCGAGCGGAGAGCGATGTGGATGACCCCGACTTGGGGGCGGCGGCCTTGGAGGACGACGCCGAGGGGGGAGGCGGTGAAGCAGGCGGCTTGAGGCTCGGAGCTGGCCTCGAGGACTGGCCCGACGATGATGCGGGGGAAGTCACCCCGCGCCACCAGCCAGGGTCCGGCCAGCCGGGCGCGAGCTCATCTGCTGCACCGGATGCCCAAGGTGGTGTGAAAAAACGCAGGGCCGCGCCGAGCTTGTTCGGCAGCCGGCCGAAGAATCCCAAGGGCTCGGCCGCGGCGACTAAGCAGGATGAAGCGGCCGCGAAGGCCATCCGCTTCCGCAAGGCGGTGAAGGAGCCGCAACCGGTTTCCGCGTAAGTACCGCCTTCATCTCGTACTTTCTCCTTCCTTGCCGATCTTGTCTGAGTTTCTTTGCTTTGTTTCCCTTGATCTAGGGCTCCGCTTTCTCTTGAGAAGTCGGCCGCTGCCTCCATCGTGGGGTCGGCGGAGACTTCCACCACCACTCGGCGGATCGATCCGGCCGCCGACCTCCGGGAGGCGACGGAGCGGAACACGTGGGAAGCGCGCGAGGAGCAGGAAGCCGCCCGCCTGGAGAAGGCGGAAGTGGAGAAGGCGGAGACCGCCGCCCTGAAGAAACTGGCGGAGGCCGAGGCAGCCGACGCGGCGAAGAAGCAGGCCGAGGAGGCCGCCCGCCGCCAGTCGGCGGTGTTTGTCACTCCCCTGAACTCCGCGCCGCCGCCACCAGAGTTTGTGGCCCAGTCTGGGGAAGCCGGCGGCGAGCACCCCGTCATGGAGAGGGATAGCAGCGACGTCACCATGCCGGACGTAATCGTGCCTCCACCACCACCGTCCGGGAACATACAAGGCGAGCAGCCGGCGGACCCGCCGGTACTGCCAGCCGGAAACGAGGTGGTGACGGGCCCAACTCCTGAGGTCTGCACACCAACGCGCCGCCGGCTTGCAAGCTCCTCGATCTTGGACACCAAGGCGACCAGCACCGCGCCCACTGGGTGGGTGCGGGGAGGCGGGACGGGCCCTCTAAACAAGGCGATCCTGGATGTTCAAGCCAAACTCCGCGCCGAGGCCGACGCTATCAAGCACTGGAACAAGGCGTTCCTGGAATCGCGAGAGGCCATCCGGGTACGCTTCTTGCTTCTTCGTTTTTAACTCTTGTATTGCTTCGTGGGGGCGCGTCAGCGCACCCACTGGTTGTAGTCCCCGAGTTTCGGGCCGGCTGCTGGGCAGGTGGCTCGGAACTTTAATTAGCAGGCTCTGAGTGCTGATATCCTTGCTGCAGGATTATCATAACCTCTGTGCGTCTGCCTTCAACTCCAAAGTCCAGGAGTTGGATCAACATGCTGTCGACTTGCCGAAGAGCCGGAGTAAGTCTTCTTCTTTCTCCGTGGGGGCGCGCTCGCGCACCCGCGGGCTGTAGTCACCGAGATTCAGGCCAACTGCTGAGCAGTCGGGCCGGATCTCCCCGGCAACTGTTCTTCTTTTCTACTGGTTACTGACGCCTTTCCCTTCTTCTTTTCTCTGCAGAGGCCAACGCCGCCTTGCAGCAGCAGCTGGGCGAAGCCAACACTGCGCTGCGTCTAAGGAGGAGGAGTGCGGCAAGCTGGCTGAAGAGCATGACCGGCTAGTCGCGCAACTAGCGGAGCAGGCGGAGCTTCTCAAGAAGGCCCAGAAGGAGGCGGAGGACAAGGAGACCAGCCTCCTTGCTGAGTTTGCGACCGAACGCTCCGCCTGGCCCGACAAGGAGGCGATGCTGTCTTCCGGCTTTCACGAGATCGAAGACATAGTTGATGGTGAGCTTCCCTCTTTTTCCTTCTTTGAGTTACCGGCTGCTGGTCGAGCCAGCCTCTCTTTTCTGACTTTGGCTTTTTGCTTTTTGTTTGGAGCAGACTTCTTCCCTAGTCATTCTGACGCTGCCAATCAGGCCATCGAAGTTGATTGCGAAGGACGGAGGGCGGAAGGTGCACAGATCGCTGCCAATGCCCCCGGACCCTTGGTGAGCAGCTCCTAAGCATCGAGGCCCGTCTTCGGCCGGCTCACTGGATGCTGTGCCGTCTTCAGCGTGTCGGCGCCCAGGCGATCGCCGCCCTGTGGCCGGACATGCCGGCACCGCGCACTCCCAGTCGGACTACCAACTGGCTGGCGGTGGTGGCCGACCGTCTTGAGGCCTGGAAGGGCACCTCGGCCTGGGCTGGAGCGCGCCGGGCCTTGGAATTCGTCCAGGCGTGGTACCCTGGGCTAAGTCTAGCCCAGTTGGCCATGTTTCGTCTGGAGGCTCAGGAGGAGTTGGCGGTCGTGAAAGATGACCTTGTCAAGCGTGCGGCGAAAAGCCGAGTACACCGACACCAGCGTCTTCGTCCCGGAGTGAGCCGAAAACGGCGCCGAGGCGCCACCAGAATGGTTAGGGCTGAACCCGGAGGACGGCGAGGACTCGGCCGAGGTGATCGACTCCAGCGGCGAGGAAGAAGGCGAGGAGGAGGAGGAAGGCGAAGAGGAGGCCCCGGAGGTCGGAGCAGACGGCCAACCTCAGCTCGACCGCGCCTCTAGCAACGAGCCACGCCCGGGCGAGCCGGCTGCCACTGGAGGCGACCAAGCGGAGACTGACCAGCCGGCCGCTCGACTAACCGGCACCACTGACTCCTTCGATCCACCGAACCCGTCCGCTGCTCCCTAGGCTGCCAGTTTATCTTTTGTTTTACCTGCTTATCAGTCTCGATGAACTTGTTAACTTTGCACAATTCCACCCGCGGGGTGTATCTCAAACTTCCGTTGAATGTCGGCCAAGGGCCTTTTGCTATGTAAATATTTTTGCCGAGTTTGATCTTTCCTTGCTTTCTGCCCTTTTGGCTTTTTCCTTTGCCGCCCTCCCTTAGTTGCCGTCTGGCCAACCGAACAGCTGCTCTGCGGACTGTGGCTGGGTCAAGTACTTAGCTACTTTCGGGAAGGCAAGTACTTAGCCGATTTAGAACATTTTAGCAAGTTAAGTAGAAGCCGGCCGGCCGGCTGCTCAACAGCCGGTCGTAGAAGGCGGGAAGCCGGCTTGAACTATGCAAATGCTTTGGGTCCTTAGCCATTTTTCATGTGGGCACCCTTTCTGCCTTACTCCTGCCCACCGGACAGTCGCTCTGCGAGCTGCGACTTCTGGCAGGAGACGGCTTAAGTGCCGACACATTACTTGTCCGGCTGCAGGAAGCATTTCATAGCGCAAGGCGGCGAGTCCCCCGGCCGACTGGTCGGACCCGGTGCCAAGCGGCATAAAGGAAATGACACGTTCATAGGCATAATTCTTATCATATAGACAAAAGAGGGCAGTCCCCGAACTCTTCTCGGGGGACCCGGAGTCTTCGTACTTTAATACAAAAGGTAGCGTGGTACATACTGCATCAACTGTAAAATCTTCGGAGGAGATTTGCATTCCATGGCTGTTCCGTCTCCTTGCAGGAGTCGTCCCTCTTGCGCGCTCGAGGCTTCTGGGCGTCGATCAGGTAGTAGGAGTCGTTGCCCAACACTTTGCTGATGATGAAGGGGCCTTCCCAAGGCGCTGAGAGCTTGTGCTGGCCGGCTATTCGCTGGATCAGCCGGAGCACAAGGTCTCCCTCTTGGAAGGACCTCGCTTAACCTTCCGGTTGTAGTATCGGCGCAGGCTCTGGTGGTAGATGCTAGACCGGCTGAGTGCCAACAGCCGGCCCTCTTCCAGCAGATCGACGCTGTCTTGCCGTGCTTCTTCTGCCTCCTCTTCGGTGTACATGGTGACTCGAGGAGATTCAAATTCTATGTCCGTCGGGATGACGGCTTCGGCACCGTAGACGAGGAAGAAAGGCGTGAAGCCGGTTGACTTGTTCGGAGTTGTGCGTAGGCTCAAGAGGACGACCAGCAGCTC
This sequence comes from Triticum aestivum, assembly GCF_018294505.1. Classification (NCBI taxonomy): domain Eukaryota; kingdom Viridiplantae; phylum Streptophyta; class Magnoliopsida; order Poales; family Poaceae; genus Triticum; species Triticum aestivum. The sequence goes on from NC_057796.1 coordinate 296,958,863, forward strand.
ATCGAGCCAATAGCCGGCCGAGCGCTCCAGAGGCTCGACCAGTCGGGGCTTGATGCCGGACAAGATGAGGCCGTTTGATCGCTCTACTTGGCCGTTTGACTGCGGATGGGCGACGGACGCTAAGTCCAGTCGGATGCCCTGCATCGCGCAGAAACGGGCCAAGGCACCTTTGGCAAAGTTTGTGCCATTGTCGGTGATAATGTTGTGTGGTATGCCATACCGGATGGTGATGTCGGAGATGAAAGTCACAGCAGTCGGACCATTCAGCTTCTTGATTGGTTTTGCTTCTATCCACTTGGTGAACTTGTCCACTGCAACAAGCAGATGAGTCATGCCACCTCGTGCTGTTATGAATGGTCCCACCATGTCCAGGCCCCTGACAGCGAGGGGCCAGGCAATGGGATAGTCTTGAGTGCAGAAGCCGGCTGATGTGGCTTGGAGCGGAACTTCTGGCACCAGTCTTTGGTGTCTTCTAAAGCAGTCGGCCAGAAAAAACCGTGGCGGAAAGCTTTGGCCACGAGTGCTCTTGAAGCCGCGTGATGACCACACTCGCCTTGACGAATATCTTTGAGGATTGCTTGACCTTGCTCCGGCTCTACACAGCACTGGTAGACACCAGTGACACTGCGCCTCACAAGCTCTCTGTTGACTATGGTGTATGCTCCTGCCCGGCATTGCACTTGCCGGGCCGAGATCTCATCAGTTGGCAGCTCTTTGTTCACCAGAAAGTTGAGGATGGGCTTGGCCGATGAAGGCGCTGCAATTTCTTCGATTGCTAGGACTGCTACTTGCATGAGGGCGGTTGGGTCGGGAGGCGGCGGGTTGGAGTAAGCTGCCGCTTGCTGAGTCGATGAAGTCCCCGGGCCGACTACTGCAGTCCCCGGGTCGCCTGTCGAATTCCTCGTGCCGGCTGCTGGGATCCTCAAGTCGGATCCGACTGCTTCAGGAGGAGCCGGCACGAAGATGGAATCCAATTCTGGCGATGGCTTGACAGACGGCTTGAGGAGGCGTTGTAGGGCGATGCCGGTTGGTATTGCTTGCCGGGTGGAGCCGATTCGTGCCAAGGCATCTGCTTGCTCATTGTCATTTCTTGGCACATGGAGGAACTCCCACCCTTCAAAGTATCCGCTGAGTTGCTGGACAAGGAAGCGGTAGCTAGCCATGTTTGCATCTTTGGCGTCCCATTCGCCCGACGACTGCTGGGCCACCAAGTCAGAGTCTCCATAACACAGGATCCGGCGAATGCCAAGTTCCTTGGCAAGCCGGAGCCCGTGAATGAGTGCCTCGTATTTAGCGACGTTGTTGGAGGCGGCAAAGTGAATTTGCAGCACATATCTGAGCTTGTCTCCTTTGGGAGAGGTGAGGACGATGCCGGCTCCTTAAACTGGTGCGCATCTTGGAACCATCAAAGTGCATCCGCCAATGGGTGGAGTCTGGCGCTGGCGGCAGGTACTGGGTCTCGACCCAGTCGACGAGGAAGTCGGCCAGTGCTTGTGACTTGATGGCGGTGCGAGGCTGGTAGTAGATGGTGTAGGGGCCCAAATCTATGGCCCATTTGGCCAGTCGGCCTGAAGCATCTCGGCTTCCAATGATCTCGACAAGCGGAGCCATGCAGACCACAGTGATTGGGTGCTCTTGGAAGTATGGCTTCAGTTTCTTGGCGGCGAAGTGCACGCCGTAACACATCTTCTGGTAGTGGGGGTAGTTTTGCTTGGAGGCTGGCAGCACTTCACTTAGGTAATACACCGGCCTCTGGACTAGTAGTGCCTTGCCTTCTTCCTTGCGTTCTACCACTATGACTGTGCTGACCACCCGGCTGGTGGCGGCGATGTAGAGGAGCATGGGTTCCTTAGGAGTCGGAGCCGCCAGGACAGGCGGAGTGGTCAGCATCTTCTTGAGCTGGAGAAAAGCTTCGTCCGCCTTGTCGTTCCACTCGAAAAAAGTGGTCTTCTTCATGAGCTGGTACAGGGGAAGAGCCTTCTCGCCCAGCCAACTGATGAAACGGCTGATGGATGCCAAGCAGCCAGTGAATTTTTGCACGTCCAGCAGTCGGGTGGGCACTTCCATCCTCTCGATGGCCTTGATTTTCACGGGGTTGCATTCTATGCCGCGCTCCAAGACCAGGAAGCCGAGAAGCTGGCCGGCTGGTACTCGAAAGACGCATTTCTCCGGGTTGAACTTGATTTGAAATCGGTGCAAGTTCTCAAAGGTCTCCTTGAGGTCTTCCAGCAGCGTTCCACGCTTCTCCGTCTTCACCACAACATCGTCCACATAAACGTGGGCGTTCCTGCCGAGTTGCTTCAGGAGGCACTTCTGCATGCAATGTTGAAACGTGGCGCCGGCATTCCTCAAGCCGAGCGTCATGGTCAAGTAGCAGAAGGCTCCAAATGGTGTGATGAAGGTGGTCTTCAGCCTGTCAGCCGGGTTCAGCTTGATCTGGTGATACCCTGAGTATGCGTCCAAGAAACTCAACAACTCGTATCCGGCTGTGGAGTCTATCACTTGGTCAATTCTCGGCAAAGCAAATGGGTCTTTGGGGCAGGCTTTGTTGAGGCTGGTATAATCAATACACATGCACGACTGCTTGTTTTTCTTCAGCACAAGGTTTGGGTTGGCCAGCCACTCTGGAAAGAACACTTCCATGATGAAACTGGCTACCAGCAGCCGGGCTATCTCTTCTCCAACGAGTCTTCTCTTCTCTTCTGACAGGCGGCACAAGGGCTGCCTGACTGGCTTGGCATCAGACCGGACATGTAATTTGTGCTCGGCGAAATCCGTCGGAACACCCGGCATGTCTTTGGGAGACCAAGCAAAGATATCCCGATTCTCACGGAGGAAATCGATGAGCTCGCCTTCCTATTTGCTGTCAAGGCTCGCACCTATGACAGCGTGCCTCTCCGGGTGCTCCGGGTCCAAGGGTATCTTCTTTGTTTCTTTGGCCGGCTTGAACGAGCCGTCGGCTTCCGACTCCTTGGGGTTGGGCGGCATTTCCGGCTGCTTGCCTACCATCGGCACAACCCGGTCAAGGAGTCGCTTTTCGGCCGCGATCACAAGGGACTCGGCCAGCCGGTTGCTATCTGCTGTGCAGGCGGAGGACTTCTTGTAATCCCCTGCTAAGCTCAGAATTCCCTTGGAACTCGGCATCTTCATCTTGAGGTAAGCATAGTGGGGGACCGCCATGAACTTGGCCAGAGCAGGCCGCCCAAGCAGTGCATGGTATGGGCTCTCAAGGTCCACCACCTCAAACCAGACTGGCTCTTGGCGGAAGTGATCTTTGTCTCCAAAGAGGACGTCTATCTGGATCTTGCCGATTGGTGAGCAGGAAAGGCCAGGAACTATGCCATGGAATACAGTTCGGCTGGGCTGAAGTTGCCTTTGTTTGATTCCTAACTTCTCCATGGTATCCTTTTACAGGATGTTGATGCTGTTGCCGCCATCTATAAGAACTCGGGAAAAGCGAGATGCTCGCCTCTCTGTGGCAAAAGTGGCATCCAGAACCAGGGCATAGGAGCCAGGATTGGGCATTACTTCCGGGTGGTCGGCTCTGCTCCAGCTGATGGGCTTCTCGGACCAATGCATGAACTCGGGGGTCTCTAAAGCCACTGCGTTTACTTATTGATGTCGTTGCCGTCTGCTGTGCTTGTCGTCGGCCACGCTGGTGAACACGACATAGGCCCCGTGCTCTTCGGGATACTCGTATTGTATGGCTCCGACTGGTCGAACTGTCGGCTGCTGGGGTGGAGGAGGTGGCGGCTACCCAGCAGGCGGACGAGGCAGAAGGCCGTCACCCTTGGTGATCCTGGTGAGTCAATGGAACTTCCGAGTGGTGTGGTTGGACGGCTTCGCGCCACTGTGAAATTTGCAGGGTGCATCAAGAGTCTGCTCATATGAGAAAGCGGGCAGCCAATTGGGCTTGCCGCCCTTCTGGCGCTTGGATGGAGGCTGCCCTTCTGGCTGCTGGTCTTCGATTGTCGCCACCTGCCGGCTTGTGGAAGTCGGCTGCGTGGCCTTGCATTTGTTGTCGTTGGGTTGCTGACGCCGACTGGTGTCTCCGGCCGGGGCCCGAGGAGCTGGGGGAGCCACCTTGCTAGTCGCATCAACTTGGATCTCTGCCTTCATGGAGGAGTCGGCCGTGGCGTACTTATCTGCTATGATCAGCAGCTTGTCGAGGGTCGCCGGCTCGTCACAGAGAAGCCTATGCTTGAGAAGGGTGCCCTCTCGGCACCCGGCAGTGAAGTACTCGATGGCCTGCACCTCATGCACGCCCTCGCAAGAGTTGCGGAGCTCGGCCCAGCGTGTGAGGTAGTCACGAGTCAACTCGTTGGGACCTTGGACACACAAGGAGAGCTGGCGGGGCTTGGGCGGCCGCTTGTAAGTGCTGGTGAAGTTGCGGACGAAGGGTTCGGTGAAGTCGACCCAACTGTTGATGCTGCGGGGCTTCTGGCTGTTCAGCCATGTCCGGGCCGTGCCCTGGAGCATGAGCGGAACGTACTTCACAGCAACGCGCTTGTTGCCGTTTTCTTTGCTGACGGCTGTGGGGTAGTCCACCAGCCAGTCCTCCGGCTTTTCGGAGCCGGTGTATTTGGGCGTGTCTCTCGGGAGCATGAACCCTTTGGGGAAGGGCTCATCTCAAATGCGAGGGCCAAAACAGGGCGGACCCAGCTCATCTTCTTCTTCTAGCACCAGGGATTGGTTGAGACGGTCGATCCGGTGGCGGGCGTCGTTTTCGCCAACTCCTTCTCGGCGGCCAAGGCGGTCGCCGAGTGTCGGGTGCTCAACAGGCGGCGGGGAGACCCGCCTCTCCCTGCGGGGGGGAGGAGGCGGACAGTCATCCCGTCGTTCCACTCCTCTTGGGCGCCCGTCTTGGTCGCGCTCAATAGTGATGCGAGTCCGGCTGCGGCTGGTAGCCGGCTCCTTGTCTCTTCTTTCGCGGACGCCACCAGTCGGCGTCCGGGATGTCGCGCCTTGGTCTCGGCGGGGAGGCGGATCGCCCTTTTGCCGGTTGGGCGCCTCAGTGCGGCAGCCGGCCTTGTGCTGCTCAGCAGCCGCGTCGAGGAGCCGCTGGACGCGCTCCGCCATCTGGCAACGCTCTTCGCCCTTGAACTTGTCCAGCTCTTCTGCTGCCGCCTGGGCAGCTCGTATGTTTTCCGCGGGCGTGGCATAGACGGGGCGGTCTGCCCCGAAGAGGCTGGAGATGGCCACGCCGCGTTACTGGACCGTGCCGATGCGGCTAGGCCCACCAGGGGCCGGCGTGCCACCCACAGCGCGGGCCATCTCGCGCCGGTAGGCCTCCGATAGGCGTCTCATGTTGGCCAGCTTCTTGGCGCTCTCGACGAGCTGGGCGCGGCGCGCTTCCAGCATCTCGGCGTCGGCGTCTTCCGGAATGGGCGCCGTCAGGTCTTGCAGCGCCGCATCGAGCGGGTCATGAGCACCTCCACCGGAGTGCTCTCTATGGCCGATGACAAGCACCTCCGTGACGGTGCTTCCGCCGCTCTCCGCACAAGGAAGCGGCTCGTCGTAGACCACCACGTTGGTGGGGAACTCGTCAAGTGACGCGGTGTTGGAGTCGACAAGCATCGGGTCGGTGGAGCCAACAGACTCCAAATCCATAGCAGGCTCGCTGGTGACATAGAGCTGATCGAGCAGGCTCGCGAGGCGGCTCTCAGGGCCATCTGTGCCCGCATCAGACGCGGGCTCCTCGGAGAGGCGAACCTCGCCAACAAGATCGGCGAGGCAGCTTGCCGCGCAGGCGACCTCTGCGCCATGCAGCGCGTCGGCGCAGACTCCGTATGGCATGCCGGGCTGGCTGCGCTCGCCAGGGAGGAATAGGGTTCCCGTCCAGAACAGGTCTCCGGTCGACGGTGCACCTCGCCCCACGGTGGGCGCCAAATGTTGGGGGTTGGGTGCGACATATGCCAATGGATGGCTTATCATGGTGGGAGCGAGTAGAACGTCGCCGGTGCCTGGAAGCGGGATGAGGCGTAGACACGAACACCGGCGCACCTTACTCAGGTTTGGGGCTCTCCTAGGAGATAACACCCCTAGTCCTGCTCTGCGGGGTCTCCGCATGATCACTAAGGCACTAGTGAGTACAATGGTGCTCCTCGAGCTGTTTGCTAGAGATGGAAGAAAGCAAGGCTAGCTCTCTCCTCTCTCTATTGGTGAGTCTAGTTCTAACAGGTTGGGGACCCTTTGCATGGGTGCCCTGGGGGGTTTATATAGGCCTACCCCCCAGGGGTACAATGGTAATCTGGCCGGGTGTAGGACCCGGCTGTCAGCGTCTCCGGCCTCCGGCTTCTCCGCTCGCTGCTGGGGCCCGCCGACTGGTGGGCCCCGCCGTCTGGTCTGGTACGGAGCCGACAGGCCGCTCCCGCCGCTCGCGGGTCTTGCCGGCTGCTGATCACTGCAGCCATGATGCTAATGACGCAGGCTTGGTCGGGGGAGCGTGGCTACAGTCCCGCCGCTTGGTGGGCGATCGTTGTAGCCACTCCGCGTCTTGTCTGGTTAATGGGGCACGGGCCCTAAGGGGGGAGTTGGCCGCCTGCTGGAACTCGGCCGCCCTTAGGTCCGGCTGGTCCGGCTTCCTCCGCCTTCCGGGCTCCCGCTGCCAGGTGGGGCCCGCCGTCTTCAGGCCGTACCGACAGGCGGTCGTGGGAGCAGGGCTCCGCCTGACAGGGATGATGTCAGGGGTGGAGTGGCAACAGTGCCGCGCCGGGCAGAGATCTCCGCCTGTGCGGAGCGCTGTGGCCACGCCCGGCCCTGGATCTGGGAGGGATGGGCTACACTGTAGCCGCTCCTTGTCCTGTCTTTCTTGATGAGGGTGCAGACTTTGCGGGCATCAAGACAAGCCGACTGCTAGTGGCCGGCTTCTATAGAAGCCGCCCACTAGGAGTCGGCTTGTCTTGATGTCGGCTTCTGGAACTCGGTCGTCTACGGGCAGCTGGCTATTCCTCCAGCCCGCCACCAGAAGGCGGCAATTCGTCTTGATGCCTTGAGGGGCGCAGCTAGCCCCGATGTCTTGAAAGGCTCTGGGTCTCGAGTGAGCCTACCCGTGGCCCATTACTCCGACACATGTGAATAGTGCATGTACTCAAGACAGAGCACATGATGGTAGCCATGGACATGGTCGGCCCTTTTTGAAGAGAGTACTAATAAATAAATTTGATGTGTCCAACTCGCAGAACGACGAGAAGCTTGCTTACTACGCCTTCTCCCTCGCCAACGCGTGCGCGGTGGCTCGCAGCACGAGGAGAATCTTTTTCTTACAAGCGGTGGACGTGCAACAGTTCATTTGGTGTCAGATTGATAGAAGTACTACTGTAGTACCATCATTATTGTTCGACTTCCGGAAGAGGAGAAGAGCCAAGCGCAAGGTCACCTACTAACCTAGTACAGTACTACTATAGCCAAAGCTGGTCCACCTTTTTAGAGCATGGTTAATAAATATAGGCGACTCTTGCAGCGGCACATCATTTAGAGCAAGTACTCTCTTCGTAGGAACAAAGGAAGTGAAACAAAAGTTGGAGTGGATGCTAGATTGCCAATTAAAACATGGTTACATAGGAAAAAAATTCCTATAGCATTCTATCCTATGAATCAAACGACCAATGTAGGAAAATTATGAGGGGGTCTCTCCAACAGTGTTCCTTGGCTCGCACCTAGCATCACGGTGGTCAAACTTGGAGTCATTCATCTGGTACATGTGGCATCTCAAATCTGGACACAAGGTGACGCGACCTCTCACTTCCTCCGCCATTTGAAGCGGCGTGCCGGTGGAGGGCTAGCATACTCCAATATTAGATTGGCTCTATGTGATGTGGCAGCTTCATATACTAACCGGATGCTGGCTATACTAGTACGGTACTTACACTCCAAGAAGTGACTCGAAAACCATTCATAAATTGAGTCTATGACATGCATTTGCAACTGAAAAGTACCATTCATTAAATACAACAAGTCATCAACACACAACGACAACGAGGATACATGTTAGATTATAGATTATTTCCAACAAAACATTCTAGCAAATACTAAAGTTTTCATCACACAATAAATAACAAGCAATGAAATGAACTTCAACTCAACCAATCCTCGGCATTGGAAACGCTTGCTTTGAACCATAGGTGCAATGGGAAGGGCCAGCTATTGTCAATATCGAGAGCAACGCAGGACTGATAATCCAGGCTGAAGCGGCATATATCAGGACCAGGGCAGGGAACCACCGAAATATCCGAGGTATAGATGTAGTTGCTTCTCATAAATGGTAGTAACGTTGTGTCAACAACAGCTGGATCGCCTTTCACCATCATTGGATAGTTTGGTCCAAGGAAGAGCGAGTTTGCTCCAAGACTATCAATACTGAACAAGGGAGAAGGTGTTGGCGCTAGCACACTACTATCCATCCTGAATACCATGCAACGGGTGTTGGAATAGGTCAGGAGAGGGCGACCATGGGAGACAACACCTGCTTCCTCAGTAGTAACAGTCTGAGTGCACTGTATACAGACAAGAAGAGGTGATCCATCGAAATTAGTTGCTAGGCGCCACTGAGTATATAAGTTTTGCTCCTCCTCGTGCTCATGATCATCACCATCGTCATCTGCCCCTTGCTTATAAAAATTTTCAAGTATAGGTGGTGGAATGTTCACAGGACCTTGGAAACACAAGAAGAAGGTTAATTAGTAAAGGGAAACTTGCTAACCCGCATGCATGTGGATGAATCAATTATATTACGATGGAAGACAAATGTACCGAAATCATAAGGATTCCATGCAAAAACAGTGCCACGAGTGGTGGCAGTAAACACAAGATCCTCGTATTCAATTGCATCACAGTACACATCCGTGTATAGAAACTGATTTTTGAGCAATATCCATCCAGTCGAACCACGAAGGACGGCAACAAGCTTGTTGAAGATAGCAACAACTTGATAGTTCTTGTAATTCCAAGAGCGGTTGGGAACTCGAGAAATTGCTATCTTCAGTAGACGACAATCACCATGATCGTATTTGAACGTACGTAGATCATCTGTGTGCTCAACCTCAGGGCACTCGGAGATTTTTGGAAGTGGAATCCGCTGACGAGTGCACACATTCACAAGTTCTCACTCGCAATTGTACCCAATATAAACAACCCAATCTCCATTTGTGCCAGCCCAGGACTTACCCTTAAGCGATGGCATCTTGACATCACATGTATCATTATCAAGCGGCATCAACTTGCACAAGGCGAGGCCTCCGTCGTCCGCGCCCATGCGAACAGGCTTATAGCTAAGAAGATAGGGGAGATCAAACCGCTCCTGGACCCTTGGGTTCCTTGTAATGATGTTATTAGTTGAGTCGAGAATGTTCTTGAACGAACCTGCCATGCTAGCCGAGGTGATGACGTCGCACCGATCAATGAGTTCCCCCACCACGTCATCTTTCAGATCGGGGCAAGAATAACGGGGTCGTTTCCGGCTTGTTCCCTCCATGGAGAAGACGATCGAACAATGGTAGAAGGAAGGGTGAAGGCAAATGGAGGAGGGAGGAAGAGCGTGCGATAGCAGTTCCAAATCGAGAGGGAAAGGCGAAGAGTCGGTGGACGGTTGCGAGTTTTCCATGGTACACGAAGAGGCGCCCCAGCCTACACGTCCTTTCGGAAATTGTACAAAAGGACTCGCCGTCTTCTCACTGACATGTTGGAACGAGACCACATGTCAACGAAACATTGTGTGTAATTTCTCGTGCAAAATGCGATCTGGCCGCGTTGGCCCGAGGTGCCGCATTATTTCTCGACTTTATTTATTTAATGGCGTGCCGTTCAGTTTTGTAGCACGACTAACTGGTACTGTTTGCAGAGAAAATATAAACTACTCTACCACTACTCCACCTCTAGTACTAGTAGTATAAAAAAGATATATAGGCTGGAGCTTCAGAGCTTTCTTGCTAAGGGCTGCTCACTTGCTTCTCACACTATCACCCTCTCTCCATAGCTAAAAAAGACGGCCTCTCTCTGCCTCCTCACCGGTGGTCACAGATCCGCCGGGGAAGAAAAGGACGTGCAGCATTGACGCACTCATCGTCGGCGAGCGAGGTCACGCACTGACGACAAGGTCGTCCTCTCAGACCTAGCGCCCGCGCGGGATGGCCTCCGTCCCCAAGCTCGCTGCCGTAGTGCGTGCGGAGGACGACGACCACGAGGGAAGCCACTTCCCGCCGGCCCTCGGGTATGCTACCTCTTTTCGAACCATACCCTTGTTCTATTGCCCCATCTGCCATGTCGCTGCATGTGGATCTTTTTCCACTCCACCATCTTCCCAATTTCCTGTCCTCTGCTCTGCTGGTCATGCAGACGAAAACCTTAATTTGCACTATTAAAGGAAACCCTACTTCATGCAGACTAATCCATGTCAGGGTTGAATAAGGAAAGGAATGGAGAATGTACTGTCCAAGAGAGTAGGCATCGAACCCGCATCTAGGTTAAAAAGGGAGAAATCAGTAGCTAAGGAACGAGTCTTGTGTCTCTTGGTTGAAGAAGGGTAGAAAGGCATGACAACGCAATAGAGAATGACCAGGTCGATCGGTTTGTTGTCCTCACATAGGAAAAAGGTGGCTAAACATAACAAAAATGGGACGTAATCCACATATGCTGCTTGGATATTTGTTGCTCTGGGCAACCATACCTCCCTCACCACTCTATGCGTCCGTGGAGGTACATCGTACTGGTGCACCCACTGTCCGAATGGGCCTCCCATGCTCTTAGTGTCACTTTTTTGCTGTTAGTATAACACCAGCAGTCAAGTCAAGCAATGCTACTGCTAAAGTTATGCCACATTTAACTAATGCCGCACTCAGTCTAATGCCATCGATAAATTTAAGCAATGCCATTTAATGTCACTTGATTATTTCAGGGTTAGCTGTTGATTGTGGATGTATTAAAGATTTTTCAGCTAAGGCATTCTAATGCTGTTGCACAGCCGGTATACCAACGATGAAACTTGTTACTACCTTCAAATTTTTGCACTATTAATGCTTATAGATTACATACCTCACTTTCATGAGATAAGTTAATTTTTTTACAGTATCACCAAAATGCCAAGGCGCTGATGTCATTTTATTTTGGTTAAACTGCACAAAAAATTATGAAGACAAGAGGAAAGGTCAAGAGTGGGCACCTCCTCCTCCGGCTGTTCTCTTGATTCGTTCGATCAACTTTTTATGTTTGATCGATTATCAAGATTGGGATAGCAATTTTTAAGCCCCCCCCCCGAGTTCGAAACGATATTTACCTTAGAGGTACATGGTTTGCAATTTTTTATACTGTCATTAGTTAATAATGCTAGTTACCTTCAGACTTTTGTATTTGGTTTAATGCTCATGCATAGCTAGTATACCAATGCTGAAACGTGTTACCTTTACATTTTGTATTGTTAATTCTTATAGAAATCTTCCAGTGCCAGAGTTTATTGAAATCTGTTTAGTAAAACCATTGTACTGTACCCTGTGATAAAATAACTACTCTACTGTTGCACTAGCCACTGGATTAGTGTATATTTGTAGTATTTGAAATTTCGAATGGTGTTGCATTAGCGTATGGACATAAATAAAGTGTGGCAAGCTTGCCCAAATATGTGCTCAAGGAAACTACCACCTGTTTTTCTAAATACTAGTAGACGTTTGGGTACTTTAAACTAAACCACGAAAACGTCTTATATTAAGGAACAGAGGGTGTAGAGTTCACTCAAATTATCCCGGTAAAGCTAGTCACATCTTTGTTAAAATTAATGTTCATTATGTTATCGGAGGAGGTCTGTAAGTTTGTCTCTAATGCCTGTCGACTACATACCTGACATCATGATGTAATGTTAAGTCATTTCCTTTTGTACAGTGTCACTGAATTGTCAAGGCGGTGATGGCATTTTATTTTAGTTGAACTTCACAAAATATGCTTAAAAGAAGAGGAAAGGTCAGGAATCGATCATTCTTTCAGAAAGAACTATATATGCCTTTCTGACACCAGCCTCTGTTGCCTTATTTATTCCTTCAAACAGGTGGTTAAAAAAAGGCTTGCTACCTTTTCCCATTAAGAAATTGGAATGCTTATATTTGTGAGTCTATGCTTCAACTAGTGCCACTTTTATAGTAATCACACTTTCAATATCTATGCAAACAGGGATGCTCGATTTTAGTGGAACTGCACAAAAAGTTCAACTGGTTCAACATTAGGAGCATGTTTTCTTCCAAACCTTTATATCCAATTGGTGGCACTATGAGCTGTTCATTAAGAAGGTACATGGTTTGCTACTATCTTGCTACTCTTTTTGTACTATCATTAGATAGTAATACTAGTGGTTTGCATGTGAATTTATTGGCAAGGTGGACCTACATTGGAGGTGAAGGACAAGATTCAATGATTGGATGCTCAATTTCGGTTGTACCGATTTCACCTCTTCCATCACTGCGAACATCAATATCCTTGGTCTGATGAAGAATAGGCGCTATATTTTCCTCTGAACAAGCAAATCAATTCAGTATGAAGTTGTCCAGGGCAAAACATGACTGTATCAAATTGTCCAGTGCAAAACATGACAGATGCTAAGCGGAAGAGACATGTTTAAACCAAAAATACAAGGTGGGGTATATGTTTACTAGCTTCTTGATATTTGTGCAGACAAAGATGTCTGCCTGTTGCTATTTGGCAAACACACAAAGTGACCGCAATTTTGGTTGAACTGCACAAGAGAATAGTATAGTCACTGCATGCAGTGCCATTTGAAAATAGACACAGAAAGATTGGATAGTCACTTCATGGACTGCAGAAAAGTAGTACTGTACTATTTATTGGCCAACACTAGGTGCTTCATTGCTTTGGTTTGATTATACAATGGGCATCATTTTGCCTAAGTTAAAGTTTGTATTCCGAAAATAGTCTCGCCGTGTGATCAAGAGAAGACCAAATCATATTGTAGTGGATGTTCCTCCATCATGTGTGGTTCATTCTCATGGTTCCAGCTGTTGGTGAAACCAGTTACGTTTGCAATAGGAATTGTAGACTTCACAAACAAATTTGTCTTTCAGTCTGTACTGAATGTTGGCCAAGAGAAGCATCCATGTTAGTAGGAAGAACATATGATTTTTCTAGATCTTCGCTTTTGGAGCTACATATTTGTATATGATCTGTGAATCATTGAGATGCATTAACATGTTGATCTTATGTATGGGAATCGTACTAGTTGGTTTTAGTTGTGGCTGATCTTTGCTTTTGGGCTACATATTTGTATATGATCTGTGAATCATTGAGATGCATTAACAGTTCCTTATATATGTTCGCTCAGTGTTTACAAGTTACTGATCGATCACTAGCTAGCCTACTAATGCGCTCCTGGCTGTTTTAGTTGCGACGCAAGATCCGAAGTGGCAGTTTTTTGAATAAAAATGCCTACCTCTGAAGAAACTGACAAGCTGCTCTGAAGAAAATGCCATGCGAATCTGAAGAAACTGCGAGCGAAAACGTTCGCAAATGCCTTATCTCCCAGCTAAAGTTCATCAACTAATGCCCTCGGTTGCGACTCGTTGCATGCTGCTCCGCGTACTGGCTGCGAGCGATTTTGAGTGCCTGCATGCAGCCGGCTGTAATTAAGGAAGCTAACTGATGCGAAAAAAGATGCGCTTTAATTGTTCCGGGCCTTTTAAATCCATGGAATCATTATTGACAAGGAGGGAGATGATTCGAGTGCACTCGTTTGACCGTCATGCCGACGTGCGACCCAGCACAGACGGGACGGGACGGCACAGTCAGAATTTCAGTTTCTCTAATTTTCCACGGCAAGCTGGCGCGATAAGCCATGCCTGCATAATTATGCATTAAATTCCGATGACCGTCGCGCTACCTTTCGCCTATAAGCACTGTTTCCCGGCCTTCTATGGTGGCACCATGACCCAACTCGCCCTATCCTCATAAGCCCCCACCGGCCCGACGTCGCTCACCACTTATCCTCGCTCTCGCCACGTCCGCCATGCCCCCGCCCGTCCGCGATAGGCGAGGCCAGAGGCGGTCACCGCCGGAACTAGTGTTCGGTTTTTCACCGGAAGGCAGACGGAGGGAGGAGGCATTCTATCGGTCTTTAGATGGCAATGCGGAGATCGAGGACTTGTTGGAGCGTGATCGCCTGGCGGAGGAGCAGGAGTTGTTGGAGCGCGACCACTTGGCGGAGGAGCAGCGTATCGCCGATTTGCGCCGCCAGCGGGACATGGAGCAGCAGCGCACCGACGCTTTGAGTCGCGAGCAGAGCGCCCGCACCTGGGCCGACTACGTGGAGGCCGGTGCCCGGCAAATAGCCCTGGAGGCTGTCGGGCACGCACGCGTTCGCGACGCCGATTTTTACTACCAGCTCGTCAAGTGGGTTTCCCGCTTAGAAGCCGAAGCTTCAGTGGACCACGCCGGCATGGAAAGGGCCAATGCGCACGAGCAACGCGCCCTATCGCACCTCTGGCAAGTCCGAGGCGAGACGGAGGACGCCGGTGCCGGTGGTTAGCGTGTACCGCAGATGGCGGCCAGCATCGTCTAGTTAGCTAAGAGTAAGTTAGTACTTGTACGCTACTAGAGTATTAGTAGGAGTAGATAGTTAACTTGGCTATGATGGTTGTCAACATGGAAGTTCAGTACTCTATATGTGGATCAGACCTGTTACTTTGCTCTGAATGTTGAACTTTCCATTTGAACGTATGGAATGGGTTGTTATTTTTTTAAATGGGTTGTATTTGTCCTCCACGGGTTTAGAGGCTGACTTGTGGGCCTACCAAGTTGACGCGTACACAATCAGGAGATGATTGTACGTGGAGAGGATGACAGCAGGGACCCGCCAAGGTCATGGCCGTACACAAGCAAGTGCCTCCTTATTTCAATCCAATAAAAAATGGATCCTCCTAATGGATTTCTGACATCTGGGTCCCATGCCATTGTCAACGTAGTCAATAAACGAGAGAGTTGCACAACGATCGGCTGACACCAGGGACCCAGCAGCTCGCCCAGTTATTTTTGTTTTGGGTTAATTTGATAAATGCCACTCCAAATCTGGTGTTTCTGAGAAATGCCACTGCAATTTCCAAACTTTGAAAAATGCCATTTCATGCCATTCCAGTGGAATTTTTCGAAGTCTGGAGTGGCGTTTTTCAAAGTTTGCAATGCAGTGACGTTTTCCAAAGTTTGCAAAAATTGTAGTGGCATTTTTCAAAGTTTGGAAATTGCGGTAGCATTTTTATGAATCGCCATATTTGTTGTGGCATTTATCTAATTTGTTTTTGAGACGGAAGCAGGGTGTCAACTGGGCTGTGCGGGGCACTCTCGCCTGTCTAGACAGCCTTCTCTTTTATATTTACCATAGACCAGCCCAATAGTTTTTTTTCTATCGGAAAATGGCTAGCCCAGGTTTTTTGTGATTTGCCAAGTAAGTCGCTTTGTCAGGCCTGTTGGGCTGCAAATCTTTCAAGACGAGGAGGGCTTCATTCAGCTGGACGATAAAATGGCCTATCAGTAATGAGAAATGGGCTATACGTTTTTAAAACACATCAAACCGACAATTACTTTTAAATTTCTTTTTTCATTTCAAGAATTTAAATTGCATTAATTTTTATGTGTGGACAATTTGTTGGATGTTATATTGATGTACATTTATTTTTAAAATTAGTTTGAACCCACTGCTCGCCTAAGAATGTACTGACGTAATCCCTACTATGGCTTCCCGAAGGATCCAGCTGCTAAGAGGGTCCGAGCCATGACTCGAAATTTCGGGATTAAAAACAGTTCGGACCACACCGAAATGTGCAACATTTCGTATAATTTTTTAACCGTGGCCACAATATGGGCTGTAATGCTAACAAAAAGAATATGGGCTCCAAAAAAACCTTAAGAATTAGCAAATGGGCTGTAAATTAATAGAAATAATGGCAGATGGGTTGTATGCTGTTTTCCACAGATTTGAGGATTCCCTAAAAAAAGGTTGATGCACAAGCAGTGACTGTTGGATGTCCATCCAACGGCCGTCGTGCTTCTTCAATCTCTGCTCTTCCTGCTCCAGCCGCTCAAACAAGCGCCGACGGGACTGCCTGCTCCCTCCTCCCTGCGGCCGGCTGTGCTGCCGCGCAGGCCTCACCGCCCCACCGTACTCCCATCGGGCCTAGCCATCCCTCTACTCACCCACACCTGCTGTTATTCTTCGGTGACAGCAGACGAACTAGTAAACCCTCGTACAGTCGTACTCCCCTCCGCGTGGGAAACAACTGCCGAGTCTTCCCTGCCTCTGTGTCATTCCCTTCCTAGGCCTCGTCGTCGTCCACCGCCCTGGTGTTCTCGGCGCGGCCTGGTCAACATGGTCAATGACTGACACGCATCTGAAGTGGACTGTACGTGGAGAGGCTGACAGCTGGGTCCATGGCCGCACGCAAGGAAATGCCTCCTTATTACGCGCGAAATAATGATTCCTCCACCAGACATGTGGGACTGTAACACCCCGCATGTAACTTTCCATATTTGTAACTCCAACTCCTGCCATTTTGGCTACGTGTTATGATCTTCCCTCCGTGTTCGGGTTTTGTCTTTCGTTTTGCATTTTGTTCATGTCATGCATTTCATATCATGTCATCATGTGCATTGCATTTGCATACGTGTTCGTCTCATGCATCCGAACATTTTCCCCGTTGTCCGTTTTGCAATCCGGCGCTCCCATCTCCTCCGGTGCACCCCTCTTTTTTTCTTTCGTGTGCGGGTGTCAAACATTCTCGGAAAGGACCGAGGCTTGTCAAGTGGCCTTAGTATACCACCGGGAGACCACCGGTCAAGTTTCGTTCCATTTGGAGGTCGTTTGGTACTCCAACGGTTAACCGGGCATCCGCAAGGTCCATTTGTGTGTTGCAGCAAAACCCCCCTAAAAACCAGCCCAAAACCCACCAAAATCTCTTCCATTCTATAGGCCGTTCGATCACGATCGTGTGGGCGAAAACTGCACCTCATTTGGACTCTCCTAGCTCCCTCTACCTATAAATATGTGAGACCCCCGAAATTTTCCCGCAGTCCAAAACCCTAACCCGCTCCTCCACGCCGCCGGACGTGTCCGCCCGGGGCCAGACACAGCTGCGCCGCCGCCCCCATCCACTCGCCTCGCGCCACGTGTCACCGCCGCCTTCGCCGTCGCCGCCGGCCCGCCCGAGCCCGCGGGAGGCCCTCCCGG